>NW_026607149.1:0-122500 GCF_029890125.1 Rhinichthys klamathensis goyatoka | reverse complement strand
CTATTTTGGATTTTTGAGTGTAACACTTTATTCCGATGGTCCATTCACTAACTATAAGTAACTCCATGTCAACTATCAGTCATTAGAGTATTAGTGCTTAAAAACTCTTTATTTTGATGCTCCTCAACAGATATTCTACTGACTATCAGTAACTTTACAACTACTGTACATATAACTTATTCTACTAACCTGCACTTTATCACTCTAAAAATGCTGGGTTGTTTTAACCCAATTTTGGGTCAAAATCAAATATGGACAAACTCAAACATTGGGTTGAAATTTTTAATCCATATTTGACCCAAATTTGGGTTAAAACAACCCAGCATTTTTTTTAGAATGTAACCTACAGTCTACTAACACTCTAATGAGAGTTAGTTGACATGTAGTTGTGCAAGCAAGTCGAGTGTAAGCATGAAATATAGCAAGTGTACGTTCCTGATGGTTTTGTAATGTTGCATAATGAGCACGTGTGCCACTCTAAACAATGCTGGGTTGTTTTAACCCAAATTTGGGTAAAATATGGACAAACCCAAATGTTGGGTTAAAAATGTAATTTCAAATTTTAACCCAACTTCAACTGTCACTTTCAACTGTAATTTTTTTAATTGCATTTTTAACCCAACATTTGGCTTTGTCCATATTTGACCCAAATTTGGGTTGAAACAACCCAGCATTTTTTAGAGTGCTGTGTAATTGACTCTAGTGTTTGATCTCAGCACAGCTCCAGTGTTCCTCAGGATGTACAGCTTCATGGGAGGGGGTTTGTTCTGTGCCGTCATGGGCAACATCTTGCTGGTGGTCTCGACGGCGACGGACTACTGGATGCAGTACAGACTGTCCGGCAGCTTCGCTCACCAGGGCCTGTGGAGATACTGCATGTCGGGCAAATGCTACACACAGACCGACAGTATCGGTGAGTGTGTGACTGTATTTATTCAAGGCCTGCATGATAGTGTCACTGACTGTCTTCAAACATGTTTCCCAAACACACACGCCCCCCTCTCTCATACACTCAGGTTCAATATAACCCAACTCAATATTTAAACCCTTTAAGTTTAGAAAAGGAGAAATGTCTTAACTGAAATTAAAATCCCATGTATGAAGCGCCAGACAGAACACTTTACACTAAACTTTAAACACTTTCATGCATCATATTAGAGTGATTTCTGAAGGATCATGTGACACTGAAGACTGTAGTTATGATGCTGAAAATTCAGCTTTGATCACGGGAATAAATTACATTCGAAAGTATATTACAACAGAAATCATGTCTTTTAAATTGTAAAAATATTATTACTGTTTTTACTGTATTCTTTAATCAAATAAATGTGTAAACTCCGATTCTAGAGTCTTATTTTGCTGCACGTTATTCAAGCATTCCCACGCCTTTTTACTGATTCATTTCCATAACTTATTTTTCAGTAATTTCTGATCACTAGAAAATCATATCGCAGAGATTTCACTGAAAAATTTGAGAGTAAAGCGTAACATTATAGACATATCCATTTCTATTTTTATATTTTCAATGAGATTTATTATTTTCAATGATGTTTCCATGCCTGGAAATCCATTTTAAAATTCTCTGATGTATCATTCATATTTTCTGAACATAAACTAGCCAGGAAAAAAAGTAAAAAACTCTCAACATGTTGGCTGTTAGTTTGACATTTCTATTACTTTATTGAGATTTTATTCACTGACATGTCCAGGCCTGAAAATTACTATTTTAAATGTGTAATATTCTAACACTTTTAGGTTTTCCATGAAGCTTTTCCTTTTTTTTTTAAACAGGAAATGGTAGAATATTCAGAACATTTCCATGAAACTCTCAACATTTTCATATTTATTTCTTTAGAATAATTAAAGGGGGTATGAATCAAAATCTAAGAATTTTCATGTAATAATCACTTTTTTATTGCTAATGTGCTTGTAAAAACAAAAAAAAATTTTTTTTAAATGGTACCTTCTCCGACGGCCGTTTGTCTATGAAAGCCTGTACAATGTCACATGAAACAAATGTTTATGCAATGTTCAGGATAACACAGAAAGAGGCGTTCTTTACTGTAATGGCAATGTGTCATGCAAAGAAAATGCATTAATTCAAATAGTAGTCTATAGTCTCAAATATCCTTTATAATTGTTTTAATTATTCTTATTTCTTTTGATTATTTTAATTTCTTTATTCTAAACTGTTTTAATTATTGTTATTTCTTTTGATTTTTTTTATTTCTTCTATGTAAAGCACTTTGAATTAGCACTGTGTCCATCTCTCTCTTTGTCTCTCATTTCAGCTTACTGGAACGCAACCCGGGCCTTCATGATCCTCTCGGCGGTGTCGTGTTTCGCGGGAATCATCGCAGGCATCCTCTCCTTCGCTCACTTCTCCGCCTTTGAGCGATTCAACCGTTCCTTTGCTGCAGGGATCATGTTTTTTATTTCCAGTAAGTCTTTCCCTTCCAGTGACATATTGGCTGACTCGTGTGAGCTGACATACAGTCAAACCAAAATGTATTCAGACACCTTCAACATTTCTCACATTATCACAGTTTATTTGCTATAGTTTAGAAAATGGTAATAAAATATGACAAGAAGTCAGAGTTATCAGATCAGTTGATATTTCACTGGTTCTGTCAAGTCATCCTCATTTATATAGTGCTTTTAACATAAACATATAATTTAAGGTAACAGAGATTGGTTTGGTTTTATAGCGGTTCTTGAATAATGTTACTTCCAGCTAAAGTTAGTTTTGATTGATTCACTTCCGTTGAAATGATCATTTATTATTAAATTAGGGGCCTCTCGACACCGTTCTCTCTAAACAGACTTTAAACGCGAACCTGTGATAAACGCTGATGGCGTTCACATGCGCATTAAGAATTTCTATAGTTATGTGCGTTTGAATATATGTGCGCAGGTTTGTAATTCCCTACAAACCATGCCTAAACAAACTACTTGTCTCGCCTATAAATTTCGATACAGAATTTTATTTTATCACTTCGGGGTTGGTACGCGAACCGAAATTTCACAACGCTTTATCTGTAGAGTGGTATAGGGATCCTCCATAGGGAGAGGCTAGTTGGCACTTTAACACTGTGTTGTCATCGGGTCCAGGCGAATCTCCTTCGTCAGATCTGGATACGGCAGGCTGCGGGAAAACCTCAGGATAAACAAAGACACTAATATTAGCGTAGATGCCATTCTTCTTGTGATGTAACGAGTACATTAGGATTTAAGGGAAGTGTTCCCAGTTCCGGCTGACCTAACCTATGCAGCCTAACATTGAATTAGAGAAGTCTATAATGTATTATGTGATGCTAGGTCAAAGAGATGTGTTTTTAGTCTAGCTTTGAACTGACAGAGTGTGTCTGCTTCCCGGACAATGTTAGGAAGACTGTCCCAAAGTTTTGGTGCTAAATAGGAAAAGGATCTACCGCCAGCAGTCGATTTTGATATTCTAGGTATTATCAACTGGCCGGAATTTTGAGATTGCAATAGACGTGAAGGACTATAATGTGTTAAGAGCTCGCTCAAGTACTGCGGAGCTAAACCATTTAGTGCTTTGTAAGTAATCAGCAATAATTTAAAATTTATACGATGTTTAACAGGGAGCCAATGCAGTGTTGACAGAACCGGGCTAATATGGTCATACTTCCTGGTTCTGGTAAGAACTCGAGCTGCTGCGTTTTGAACTAGCTGTAGTTTGTTTATTAAGCGTGCAGGGCAACCACCCAGTAGAGCATTACAATAATCTAGCCTTGATGTCATGAACGCATGAACTAATTGTTCCGCATTTCCCAATGAGAGCATATGGCATATTTTAGATATATTTTTAAGATGGACAAATGCGGTTTTACAGATACTAGACACGTGACTTTGAAATGAAAGATTGGTATCAAAGAGCACACCCATGCTCCTAACCGACGACGAAGACTTAACAGAGCAGCCATCAAGTGTTAGACAGTATTCTAGGTTATTACGTGAGGAAGTTTTTTGCCCAATAATTAGAATCTCTTTTTTTTTCAGAATTTAGTTGTAGGAAATTACTAGTCATCCAAATTTTTATATCAGCTATGCATTCCGTTAATTTTGTGAATTGGTAAGTTTCGTTGGGTTTTGAAGAAATACACAGCTGAGTATCATTGGCATAACAGTGAAAGATAATTCCATGTTTCCTAATGATATCTCCTAATGGTAGCATGTACAGAGTGAACAGCAATGGTCCTAGTACTGAGCCTTGTGGTACGCCATACTGAACTTGTGATCGATAAGACATCTCTTCATTTACTGCTACAAACTGATAACGGTCAGATAAGTATGATTTAAACCATGCTAGTGCAATTCCACTAATGCCAACATAGTTTTCTAGTCTATTTAAAAGAATGTTGTGGTCAATGGTGTCAAATGCAGCACTACGATCAAGTAACACTAATAGAGAGATACAACCACGATCGGATGATAAGAGCAAATCATTTGTGACTCTAATGAGAGCAGACTCAGTACTATGGTACGGTCTAAATCCGGACTGAAAATCCTCGCAGATTTCATTTCTTTCAAGAAAGGAACACAGTTGTGAGGATACTGCTTTTTCTAAAATCTTTGATAGAAAAGGCAGATTCGAAATCGGCCTGTAATAGACTAATTTTGTATGATCAAGTTGCGTTTTTTTAACAAGCGGTTTATTCATAGCCAGCTTAAAGGTTTTTGGTACGTATCCTAGAGACAAAAACTAATTAATGATGGTAAGAAGAGGATCTATGACATCTGGAAGCATCTCCTCAGTAGCTTAGTCGGTATAGGGTCTAACATACAAGTTGTCGATTTAGATGATTTAACGAGTTTGCAGAATTCTTCCTCTCCTATACCAACAAATGAGTCAAATTTTTCCTCAGGGAGACTACAATGCACTGCCTGAATACTGTAGTAGACGGTTGCATAGTTATAATTTTGTCCCTGATATTATCGATCTTAGAAGTAAAGAAGTTCATAAAGTCATCACTGCTGTGTTGCTTGGACACTTCTGGGCTTGAAGCTTTCTTTTTCGTTAGTTTAGCCACTGTTTCAAAACAATACCTAGGATTATGTTTATTTTCTTCTACTAGGGTTGAAAAATAAGCAGATCTAGCAGCGTTTAAAGCCTCTCTGTAAGCAATCGAGCTCTCCTTCCACGAAATGTGAAATACCTCTAGTTTAGTTTTCTTCCAGTTGCGCTCCATTTTTCTGGCTGCTCTCTTAAGGGCCCGGGTGTGCTCGTTGTACCACGGCGTTGGACTATTTTCTTTAATCTTCTTTAAGCGCAACGGAGCAACTGTGTCTAAAGTGCTGGAAAAGTGAGAGTTAAAAGTTTCTGTTGCAAGTTCTTCTATGCTAACCGGGATGATGAAACTGATCAGGAAGATTATTAATAAAGCAATCTTTAGTGGCATAAGTGATAGGTCACAACATATTTGTAACACGGAGTCGGCTTTGCAGCCTTGGCTAAATGTAATTCCATCCTTCCATCCTGTCCATCCTTCACAAATGAATTATGTTGAATATCTGTCAGCTGTTCAATTTAACTACACAATTAGATAATACCAGTTTAGCTCAACCAGTGACCAAGCAATGCTTCATGTTGTTCAGTCTGTGGTGTAAAAAGAGCATTAGCAATTAAAGAAAAAACACTGACGCAAAACATGCTCAGGTCAAAGAGTCTGAATCATTTTTGGTCCCAAATTTGTATAAATGTTACTGGTAGTCACTGTATGAAGAATTTCGTGGTATAATATGTCACAGTTTATTTTATTCTGCTATCCTCACTTACATAAATGAACTATAGTGTCCTGCACCCACTAGTAAAGAAATATAAAAAATGATATCTGGTGTCTGAATAATTTTTGGTTTGACTGTAAGTCATCTTAACCGCTCTGTCTCATTCATTTCTCCTCCAGCACTCTTTGTTCTGCTCGCTATGGCAATCTACACCGGCGTGACGGTGAACTTCCTCGGGAAGCGCTTTGGTGATTGGCGTTTCTCATGGTCCTACATTCTGGGCTGGGTCGCTCTGCTCATGACCTTTTTTGCAGGTCAGTAATGATTTTTTTAGTCTGATATCCAAAATGTGCTGTTGGTCTCATGGAACGCATTTGTTTTGTTTTGCAGGTATATTTTACATGTGTGCCTACAAGATGCACGAATGCCGAAGAGTGGCCGGAACTCGCTAAAACAAAAGAGAAGCAAACACCGTGTCTAAACATGTATATACAGGTGTTTGGTTATCTGATCCCACTTAAAAAGCCAACAAAAGTTGCCTGAAAGATCCTTGATTTCTTTAGTCTCTATCCCAATCATGCACATTTGAGGTTAAAAATAGTTCAGATCAAAACCGAATCATTGTTCATGCAAAGACAAAATTTCAAATAAAATCTCAGACTATTCTCATCATTTGAACTCATTCTGTTTATTCACTGTTTGACAAATTAAACTAGAAAAGGAGAGTTCACCAAGACAGACTTTGAATGTTTAAATAAAGGTTATACAGCCCAACATAGCAAATGTTAGAACAGTTTGTGAAACTTTTCTGAAACAGAGGAGAAGCATTTCATTGTGCTCTTTTATTAAGAAGAAACTATTTGGTCTCCTTATTCATTTCTTTCCTATGGGTACAGATCTGCATTAGTTGATTAGAGGATAAAATACACTGCTTTATGCGTAAAATTTATCAAAAGTGTCAGTAAAAACATATATAATGTTACAAAAAAAAGAAAATTCCAATCAATTCTGTTCTTTGGAATCTGTTCTATTGATCAAATAATCCTGAAAAAACAATGTATCACAGTTTCCACAAAAATATATAGCAGCATAACTATAAGAAATGTTTCTTGAGCATCAAATCATCACACTCTACAAAATGCTGGGTTGTTTTAACCCAAATTTGGGTCAAATATGGACAAACCCAAATGTTGGGTTAACAATGTAATTTAAACATTTAACCCAATGGCTGAGTTTGTCCATATTTGACCCAAAGATGGGTTAAAACAACCCAGCATTTTTTTAGAGTGTATTAGAATAATTTCTGAAGGATCATGTGACACTGAAGACTGGAGTAATGATGCTGAAAATTCAGCTTTGATCACATGAATAAATTACACTTTACTATATATGAACTTGTAAAACAGTTATATTAAAAAAAAATATTATGTATTAAAAAACATTATTAACTGTTTTTACTGTATTTCTGATTGAATAAATGTCGCATTAGTGAGCAGAAGAGACTTCTTTCGAAAACATTAAAAATCTTACAGACTTTTTCAATGGCTTACTATAGTATAGGAAGATATAAAATGCATGAAGCCATGACATAATAGTGACATTCAAGTGCAAAAGCTGTTCATTTTGAAATAATCTTCAGGTCAGTTTCACACTTATCTTTCTTATGCCTAAAACACCATTTCTTGAGCAAAGCGATCGTAGCGCTTTCACGGAAAGTGGAGGATGAGAAGTAGAAGACGAATGGATCGAGGCATGTGTTGAGCGTGCTGGGCAGGAGTGTGTAGTACCTCCACGGCGGGCTGTTGTTGCTGCTGAAACCCACCAGATGGGACATGTTATAGGGCAGAAAACAGAGTAAAAAGATGGTCAGCGTGCACAACGCCATCCCAATGGCCCTTTGCTTTTTCACTTTGGCTATGTGAGGCCTGCTATACAAGATACAGATGCAGTTAATATAGCAGAAGATGCAAACTAAGAGCGGTAGGATGTAAATAACCACAAAAAACTCAAAACGAACTGGTAACAAGACCTCCTTTTGCTTCTCGGTGAAGTTCTCATAGCAGACGGTTTTGGGTTCAGTGCGGTTCTCTGGCATATGGACGATGATGAATACGATGCTGCAATGACCGGCACTGATCAGCCAGATTAAGACGCTGCCAACCGAGGCGTAAAGAGGCTTTCGCATGAGTCTGTATTTGAACGGAAAGGCCAGTCCTAAGTAGCGATCCACAGCTATAGCCATGAGCAACAGGGAGCTGGTGTAAATGGTGGTGAAAAAGAAGAAGGATGTGATTGAGCACAGGCTCTGGGGTAAGTACCAGTGCATTCCTGCGGCGGCTTCATACATCTTGAAGGGCAGAAAGAAAAGGAAGACCAAGTCGGACACCGTCAGGTTGAGGAGAAGGATGTCACTCGGACTGGGTTTGTCACCGAGTTTCTTTATGAACGTGCATATGGCCAGGAGATTGGCCGGCAAGCCGATTAGAAACGTCACAATGTAGACTGATAAAATGACCCAGTGGTTTGTCATTTTGCATGTGAAAGGACTCTGAAAAATAGCAAGATTGACATCTCATACAACTTATATGAGAGTTAAAATGCAACATTTTCAGGCATTTTTAAATGTGACGTTCATGTCTACATTTTTAGGGCACTATATGCAGGAAATGCATAATCATGCACAGGAGAAGTTGCATTACAAAAATAAAAATAAAAAAATAAACCATGCCCCTTGGTTTTGTTATCTAATAAAAATACTTGGATTTATTATTTATTTAGCTTTTTTCAATGCAACTTCAGTACACACTTTTCTAAAAAGTAACACTAAAGAACAGCCATAATGCGCTAAAAATATATTCAGACATGAAAGTCACACTTAAAAATGTCAGAAAGTCATTGTATTAGATAACAAAACCAAATGGTTTATTTTTCTTTCATTTTAATATTTACTTTTTTTCCTGTGCTTGATCACACTTTGTCTAGAAGTTATGCCATTCAGACTACATTTTTGAGAGGTATATTTATTTGAAATACATTTTTCGTTTCAACACAAAGGAAAAGTCACTAATATAAAAACTGAGTTACAGTCGTCTGTACTTACCACATAAGTTTGCTTCCCTGGTCTTAGGTATAGTTTGATCAAATAGACGTCCCTTGGCCTTGAGTAGTCAGATTGAGCAGAGATCACGTCACAGGATGATTAAGAGGAGATCTGTATCTTTAAGAGTGTAAGGTTACGTGACTGTAGGTGTATCACTGCAGACACAGCTAAAGTTTAACTAAAATGCAAAACTCATATTGCATCTGAATTCAGGAAGTGTAATCAACATGCAAACCTCACTAACATGCATCATATTGTTAGATTACAAAAAAACACATGAAAAAAGGTTACAATATTGGTTGATATTTTGTTTTTGCATCTGAAGTATTTTGACATGAAACATTGCTTTTTTGTAAACGCTTGTAAAACTGTGAAAGTATAAATATTTTGGTCTTACCACCAATACAGTTCCCTTGAGATTTTTTTGCATCGATAAGGAGCATACAAATGTTGTTGAGTTTATTTATCTTTCACATACTCACCATTGAAGAAAATGCATCTGTTTGATATGAGATAAAAATCGGCTGAACACAGTCTGAACTTTTGACTCCTTGAAACTAAATGATAGCTATCAGGAAGACAGGGATTTCCATGCAACCTTATAATTTTAGCTGAATGATGTAAAAAAAGACTTGGTGCAAAAATGCCCTGGATGTATCATATTCAAAAATATCCATATAACAAACAGTGGTGGACAAAATCAACTACTTAAGTAAGAGTACAGACACAAATAGGCTATATTACGTAGTGGGGAAGATACATGGACATTAATTTGCGTTATTTTAACATTTAGTTTTGACCTAAAACCTGCCTCGTTTAGACCATAATTATCTATTGACATCGACACTTTAGTTATATCTTTAAACAAAACCCCCTATTTCATCATCCAGTATTTGTGTGATATGCATATTTGTGGTTATTATATTAAACCTCAGTTTTTGGAATTGTGACTTCATGATGAAGCAGATTTTGAACTTGAAATCTCATTACTGGAACGCAAACATTGTCATTCTCATTCTGTAATGTGAAAAATATATATATTATTCAAACAAATAATGACACATCATGGTAGCATTTTTTGTTGTTGTCCTTGTTTGAATTTATGGTGGCCATAAAAGCTTCATATATCTATTTTATTGTTTTTGTATTAAAATATTCTGCATCTTTAAACACAAAATAAACAGCCGAAGTTAACAATGTGTTTGTGACTTTAACCTTGCCACACATTATGTGCACATTATAAGGCGCATGTTAAATGGCAAAAAGAAGATTTCTTGAAATATAAATTTCAAAGCTTGTCCAAAAAGCTCAAGATGGGATTCATATTCATGACCTCATAATGTTCATAGTTTGCACTCTATTTTCTGACTGTTTTCTGCTGCAACTATATTCAAATGCAGCACTAAACTTCAGCTCAAATTGAAAGGCAAGCACAATGAATATCAGTGTACATGTTGCACATAAAAACATCTGTAAATTGTGGCAGCAATTTATGCAAAAATGTTTTTACAGTTTCGTAATCGGGTATTTCCCAGAATTCGGGCCTATTTCTGTCCACAGGGCGTAATTCTATTTAAAACGAATTAAATCTAATACATTTTAGAACCACTAATTAGTATAAACCAAAACAAGCCTAGACTTTTTTTATGGCTGCTCTTACTAATGATTTTAACACATTTTATTGGTGTTTTGTGGTACAATATCTGTGTTTTGGTGTTGTCCGCCACCAGAGTTTTCACATGTCGTGCCATATCTCAAACATTATTTATCACAAATTAATGAAAAAAAATATGCATATAAATTAAATGTTACCTGAACTAATAAACTACATGCACAGATTAAGCATATATATGCATTTTGTACTTTATTTTGCTTAATTTCTACCTGTCCCATGGTTTAGCTGTCATTACCAACACGCTCTGCATAAAGGCACTTTTTAACTGTTTTTTCATCAAAAGTTTATTTGGTAGCCATGGTAACCTAATAGCATAGTGGAGCACATGGATTTCAAGCTGCAAGACTGATGCCTTGATGTCCAGAAAATTAAGTAAATCTACTCTTTATTTTTTGTGTTGGGCATGTACACTTATTATGCGTCATTACCATATGTGTTGTATTTCTGGGTTTTTTCAACATTTTGGGATTATTTTTATCACTTTAATAGTTAAAATGGTGTACATTACATGCAGAAAGCTAGCTACACTTGCTTAGTCATCATCTTTGCTAGCAAGGCTAGTTTTTTGACAAAAAATGTCATTACCAGCACAGTCATTACCAGCACATTACAGCTTGTGCTGGTAATGACAGGTTGTGGTGGTGATGACGGCCGATACACACAGTTCCTGTTTGGTCTTTCATAATCAGATTAAACTATGATGTTTAAACCAATTAATACCTGGTGTGTTTTTTTGTTTTTTTTTTGGTCTGAAGTCACTTAGGCTCTTAAATTACAATAGGTTATGATCAGTGATATGTCATCACCGCAACAAACTGTCATTACCAGAACGGCAATATCATCACCATCACCATCAGGCCGTGCACAGACATTTTGAAGGGCAGTGGCTTATACCAAAAAATGGGGGCACTATAAGGAGTTTGACTGACAACATACACGCTGGTGACACCCCCCCCCCCCCCCCCCCCCCCCCATTTTGAGTTTGACCTATACTATCAACTTAGGGATTATTAAAAGTATATTAATTTAGCCAAAGTATTTGTATCAATACTATGTGTCTTTTGTGCTGGTTTTACCCCGTGTGTAGGCTACCTCCTTGCCACCTCATACATTAATACGATTTTTAAACTAACAAACCACCTTTATGATTTATTTTCACACAAAATCTGTTGCTCCATCAATTTTCAAACATATATTTTTCTGCAATCAGCAAATGTTAGGGTGTGCCTTTAGCCCCATTGTAACCTACAGTAGCTAATATACTAAGGTACTATTTATTTAGATCAGTGTTAATTTTGACAGCAAATTTTGATTTAGTCTTAGTCTTTTGACTAAAATGCCATTTAGTTTTAGTCATATTTTAGTCATCTGAATTGTTTTAGTTTTAGTCGACGAAATACAATAAGGTTTTACAGTAGATTTAGTCGACTAAAATTTAATGGGTTTAGTGTTAAATTGTAATGCATTAATTTAGAATTTCTCTAAAATGTCCAAACCCATTATATATTCCCGTAGAAAACATCTATTAACCTGATAATATTAATAATTTTTAAAGTTTGAACATGCAATACAGACACATATTTAGCACTGTGACATAAAATAATATCTTAAAATTAAAGTCTTACATACATCATTCTTTATTCTTTCAAGCAGACATATTTATTTGTACGAATTAAAATATAATTAATCCTTATTAAAGCTATTAAAGAGCAGTGAATGCTTTTCTCTTTTTATTTTGTTGTTTGATTAATATTAAGTGCACAGACGGCATTAGGTTTATTACGCACTGTCACTTTAAGACCGAGTGTGCAGATCCAATTGCACTGATGCACAACCAATATTCTCACAACTGTACGTTCTGTAAAGACATAACTGACTGCGTTTACGTGAATACTCTCCAAAACGGACATTTAGACATAATGTTGTGTGTATTTGTCCATTCAGACGCGAAAGAGAGCTCAGTTCAGTCCTTGCGCGCTGCTCTGTCTATGTGCAGGGCTGCACGCGTCGGGTTGTGTGTGTGTGTGTGTGTGTGCGCAGGTGCACGCACAGAAAAAAAATACAGAATAAAGGCCTTTGCACACTGCGTTTTTTCGTATTCGTGATTCGTTGGCTCTGAATTGTCAAAACACCATTCAAACTCCATTCAAACTGGCTACGGTTCGATTAGATTTTTACCCGATTCGATTTTTTTTATGACGGACGAAAGTTTCGGAGGCAGTGTGCAAGTGTGATTGACATAACGTGAGGTCGTATTTATTTTTTAACGTGCGAAAATTCTGGAGCGATAACAACGTTTTTATGGAAATCCTCTGGAGGGTTAGGGAGGGGGGCGAGAGGGGCACCTCAGCTGATGAGGGCAGAAGGGCAGTGGCTCTAGCCACCGGGCTACCCCCCTGTGCACGGCCCTGATCACCATACATATTTTTGCCAATAAATTATGTATACATTACAAAAACATCCTACAATTATATATATCTGACAATGTTGGACAGTCTAAATTATCACTGTATTAAAAAAGATTTGATATATGGCATTTACTTAAAATAAGCTTATATTCCAAGCTAGGGTAGATTGATGAATCAGAAATGTAGATACTTAAATGACTATAATTCATCTTACAAGTAAAAATCAACAATCCCATTAAGTTCAAGATAAAATAGATTCCGTGTGAAACCACAAAATGTTTTAAAAGCACTGATTTATCATTTAAGTTTTATTTTTATATGTATATTCGATGATGTGATGGTAATGACACATTTACTTGACATAGTTAAAAAAAATGGCAAAAAATCATAAATTCCCTTATCTTATGGTCTCAACCAAGCTCATAACGTTGTTCCTGACTTAAGGACTGATCATTTGATGTATACCAATTAGTCAAATTTGGGATTTTAATTTTCAAAATTGCAGCAACCCAATTTGGCCCTTAATCTGAGAAATGCCCAATCGTGAAAGAGGCCCAATGTGTTAGATGAGCATTGTGAGCGATGAGCATTGTGAACTGACAATTGCTAGGCTACAAAACACAAAACATTGTTGGTGTATGTGAAAATATTTGTATGCAAATTTATTCGATTTATTAGGTTTTGATTGTCTTTTATTTATTTAATTATTCCTTTTTTTAATCCTATCAATCTTTTCTTTATGAGTTCTCATTGATAGAATTCATTTATATCATCATTAATTGTAATATTCCTGTTGCAAGTAATTGATTTCTATAAAAAATTCTATATTTAATACTATATTTATGCTCGTTTGATTATTTCCAAATGCAATATCTTTGGTGTCTCTTCTGTGCTGTAAGTTCGAGTGGGTGTATTTTCCATCAGATATGATTATGTGATGCACCATTAATAGGCTATGTCCGTTTCCATCTCTGCAGGTCTAAAAGATGTCAAAACAATCTATTTCTATCCAGTCATGCTGCCTAGCCTTTACACAGACCAAAACATATGTTTAGGAAGGTGTCAGTTTCCTGCACTGTAAAAATAATCATAATTTTGACTTACACATAGGCCTAATTATCACCATGCAAAAAGGCATTGTAGCCTACTGATCATAGGTCTTTACTTAAAATTTAAAATTGGTATTCAACGAACATTTTTTAATTGTGCGCTCAGTCAATCTACGTGAAAAATCTGTTTACTGAATAAATGCTAAATACAAAATCTGTATACGCATGCGCAAAATGCGCCTGATGAAAAACCGTTGGTGGAGAATTCAAATTTCGAATTTTCGAATGCGAACGCGCGGGAGAGCGAACAGAGCCAAACCAGCCGGTACTGAAGACCAAAACAAACATAGTCAGAATACAGATATTCATCTTCACAAGTTTCAAGATGTTATGGTGACTATATTATTGAGCACTGAAATTGAAACTGAAGTTTTGCTTTAGGACCTGGTATAAAGTTTAAAGGATATTTTGTAGAATCGCGAGTTCATGCATTCATTGGTTTCTACCGGTTACCACCTTTTTTTTTTTTTTACAGTCTATGGTTACCACATTATCTGGTAGCCAATAGTTTATTTTCCTCATGTCATATATGTCTAAAATACTGTTTGATAGACTTCTGAGAGATAATTTGTGTGATATTCGCGAACACAGTGTTGTAGTTTGCAGTTGGAGTCTGCCTGTTTTCGGGTCTTATTGCCTTGAGGCAAATCGGTGAAAATCCAGCTTGTATGTCTATGTGATGTTTTTAATATGCTTTAAGACAAACCATGTGCAAATTCATAAGTCAACACAACAGCATTGCTGAGTATTTTCTCCTTAAAAGTGCAGTGAACCAAAGACAGTCTCAAAAACACTGTTTGAAATCGCTGGTGTTTCTGACATCACAAACTACCTTGTGTAACCAATCAGGGGTGCGTTTCCCAAAGCCAACTATGGTCGCAAGTTCCGTCGTTATCAATAGAGTTCAATGGAAACTGCCATCATAGTTGGATAACGATGCTTTTCGGTAAACGCACACTCCTGTTCAACATGTGATCGTCAACGAGTGGATCTTTGAGCTGCTGTGAGTGAGTGGAGGCGGGGCTCATTTGCATATTCATAGAACCATCTATCTATAAATTACAGGAACGTCTGTCTGTCTGTCTGTGTGTGTGTGTGTGTGTGTCTGTCTGTTAATCGCATATCTCTCGAACCGTTAGTCCGATGGATCTCAAACTTGACAGGTGTCTTGCTACGGGCACGAGTAAGTGCAGTGCCCAGTTTGACGTTGTTTGGATTAGAAATGCAAAAGATATCGCTAAATATATCGCTAAAAGAAGCACACATTGGTTTTTGCCGCTCTAGCCGCTGGCCACTCCCCCTCTCACACTGCACACTGAGTGAGCACAGCGCAGGACCAGAGACAGAGGGACGAAGAAAGCAGATTTGCTCCCTGAATCGTCGCGCTTATTCATTTGTTAACTGAATCTGCAAGTCAGCTACGCTGTTTACTTCTTAATATTATATTTAATGCGTTCGCAGTCTCTTTCACGGCCATCATTTGTAGTAAATGCTATTAACGTTATGTGTCATGCGCGCTGAAGTTAGCATGTATATGTTAACTATGTGATGTTTAATATGCTATGGTAAATAGTTGCCCTGCCTATTCAACAGTATATAGCAGGCTTTAACGAGCTTAACGAGTATAGTAATCCTCTTACCGATCGTGTGACAGCAAATCTATGAAGGTAAAATGATGACATCAAGAATCGCATGCACAGGGTAAGATTTGTGAAAGCGTACATAAGATTGCAAGCGTAAATTAAATTTGCATGTGCAAGAGAAGATTTGTAAAGGTGTAAATCGCCCGCAAAATAAATAGGATCTGTATTCTTCAAACTTTCATTTTTTCCGCGCTTATACTTTTGGCACGGCTTTTGCGCACAAATGTGGCCAAAAGCATTGCAAGCCTGTGAACAGCAATTTGCAACCGAAAACAACAGAGGCAGGAACTGCAAAATAGATTAACTGCGTAAAAGTTTAATATGTTTCTTTAAACCTACGCTGTTTACTTCTTAATATCTATCTATCTATCTATAAATAAACAGCGTAGCTGTTTTTACTTCTTAATATATTATTTAATTCTGGTGCGCTTAACATTTTCGCTATCTTTCACGGCCATGTAAATATATTACTGTCATGCTTAACATTATCGCTATCTTTCACAGGCATGTATCTGTATCCACTCTAAATATATCCTCCAATGCATCATTATGTCAGTATCAGTATGCTTTCTACCATGCACAAATAAAAATGTCATTGAACTTTTGCTGTGTAATTGTAACAATGAGCACTCAAACACACCAAACCAACAATTGCTAAAAACACACACAAAAAAAATATTTTACACGGCATTTTGCACTAGTGTATACTAAATGAGGCAAGGGTGCACCCTCCTAAACTTACACCCTCCTATACATGTTTTGGTCTGTGCTAGGCAGCAAGATGTTAAAGATAGATAGAAATAGATATTGTTTTGACACCTTTTAGACCTTTAAAAGAATGTTGCAGATCTTGCATTAGCTCATGTCTGCAGAGATGGAAACGGACATATTAGAGGTGCATCGCATAATAATCATCTGATGGAAAATGCACCCACTCGAACTTACAGCACAGAAAGAAGAGACACCAAAGATCTTGCATTTGGAAATAATATCAGAGCTATATCCGGTAGGATAAATATAGAAATGTATACTTAATGAGGCAAGGGTGTAGAGTTACATTCAAGGTATTTTAAGGCATGAGGAATTCAAGGAAAAAAACTTTTAAATATAATGTTTGTGATCAAAGATGAGTTTTAAGGAATAAAATGATTGACTACAGCCGGGGGACTTTGATATCAAACAGGTCAAGCTCGCAATTTTCTTATTCATCCATTCATTTTTTTTATCGCTCGTAACTTCAACCAGTCCTGAAAAGCTGGATATAATTACACACCACGAAATAAACCACCACATCAATACCATCCTGTTATGCAGAAAACTTCTTGAATGTAGGCTATTCATTGTTTTTCCTTATTTAATAACCCGTTTAATCCCACCGGTCACAATTGTGGCCGCAGCTTTTTTCTTATTTCTGGAAGCTCTAAAAATGTTTTTATTGACTTTGGGCAAGAAATTCAACTTTTAAATGACAAAATAGATTGTCTTGATTAAAATCAATTAATGTCATGTGACTAGTGTGAAAGGTCACATGACCAGATCAGTTCACTTCCTGCTTGCACATCTAGAAGAAGATGTCTTCCTCAGACTACTACAAAAAGTAGTATATAAAACATCTTAATTTACATATAGAACTATCATATTTTGTACATATATTCTTTAAAGGGTCTACTACTGATATATTTTGAGAATTATACTCCTGCATATATATTTTGCTCGTAAGACTTGTAAATTTGTTTACGGTCACAATTGTGACCGGTAGTATAACACAGTGCTTCAATTGAAAACAGAGGTATTGGCTGGTATTGGCAGGTTTTGGCAATCCTACACTGAACATGCCACACCTGTGAGGGGGATGGATGATCTCGGCAAAAGAGAAGTGCTCACTAACACAGATTTAGACAGATTTGTGAAGAATATTTGAGAGAAATAGGCCTTTTGTGTAGAAAAGGTCTTAGATCTTTGAGTTCAGCTCATGAAAATTGGGGGCAAAAACAAAAGTATTGCGTTTATAATTTTGTTCAGTGTAGTGATGAGTGTCCCAGAAACGGTCAATGTGCTGGACCTTCTTGACATACGTGACCCCCTTCCCCCCACCCCCACCCCAAATTGAAAGTGACTGTGATAGTGATGGCTCAGATAGGGAGTACCAGGGTGAAACAGCCCATTTGCCAAGTAGACTATTGAATGGCGATGCAGAGGTGAATTATCTGGAGGATTGGGCAGATGTTCATGAGAACCAATTGGTGTGCTCCACACATGACCACAAACAACCCTTTCTACAACGTGCGGCCCATCTTCAGTGCACTGAATGAGTGAACACACATCTCCCTGAAACTGGCCTAGGACAGGGCCCAAGTGAAGTCATGGTCTAGCCCATGGGGGTCTAGCCGAACAAGCAGAAGTTCCTCCAGGGTGTAACTTTGTACATGACAACCCTTTCACCTCACTAAGCCTTCTTCACGAAATGACAAAACGAGATATTGGATGTCTTGGAATGAATTGTGTAGGTCTAATTGAAGAATTTGAATGAATTCTGACTATGTTGTTTCCCACCGGTCACTATTGTGACCGAGTATAAAACCTAATATTTCACTAACTTAACCAACATAAAATCAAAAAAGGCATAATGTTTGAGTGTTAGGGAGGTCTAAGGAGTAAAATGCATGTACTCAAGTTGCAAGAAAAAATTTGGGATTAAACGGGTTAAACATGGATTCCATATTTAAATGCACTATACGAATGTGTGAATTTCTGTATTTTTCTTATGGCACAGACGTGTTGCACTAGTTGAACTGCATACTGTGTGTCATTTTTGCTAATCAATGCCATTTTATTGCAACGCTTGTTGTGACTTTTGTTTGTGTGTGATAATGTCCCAAGAAAGATCAGTGGAAAAAGCGAAACTCGAGCTCATCATCCTTGCTCGTGTGTTTGAGTAGTAACCTTGGTAACTGCAAACGCCTCAACATCGCGTCGTCTCATTGGTTGCTGTGTGTGTCTTCACAATCCTGATTCGAGCTTCTGTGTGTTGTCTTCTCGAAATACAAACCTAGAGAAATATATGACGACCTTCAGCTATGCGATTAAACTACCCTTAATATTCCTGATCCACACAGGTGAGAAAATACATCCAGTATGATAAAAAAAACGTTAAATTTCGTTCAGTCTGTGGCTTAAAAAAGTATTTGGACTCCTGTGTCACACTTGCTTGAATGTTTATGCTTTTGATAAAATACAAACACAACTGGCATTTATTTTAAATAAAGATAGCATATGGACATTTTTCAAGTACATATTATTTTTAAATAGCTTAGAAGTTTTATGTCTTTGAAATGATAAAAGCGACAGAAATGGTGTTTGAAAACGTCGGACACCTGTGTCAGACTGATGACGCGTTTTAACGGTCATCAGCATCGCAAATCCTGCAATGTTTTTTTTATATATATGTTCATTAAAAAAAGGTATGTACAATTATTTACACTATAGTTAATATTATATTACATTTGCATCAAATTACAAAAATAAATAAATAGTTAACGCTGCATTGGGAGTGATGGTAAAATTGACATCTTTCTCTCTTCTGATTGCCTTTAGAAATCTCTTTTTTTATTACTCTTATTGAAAGTCTACTATTGTGGAGTTTCTTTTGCTATCTGAGCAAATGGGAACACAAAAATATGCATTTAATGTAGTCTCTCATTCACGACTTCCTTCTGATAAACTCGGAAATGTGAAAAATGTCCTACTTATCAGTATTTAGCAGTGACATTGTTAGGTTTTTTTATTTACAACAAAATAAGCTAATTTTCTGTTAAAAATATGAAAGCGTTGCAATTAACAATTTAATAAGTAATGTTTACAGTGGCTTCATAAATTAATTAAAAACATTAAAAAGCAAAACACACCTGATGCACACATTGCTTTTGTGTGTAGTTAATTAAGATAGGTACACCATCTTGCTCTGACAAAAGTTTGTTTTATTATTATACAGAATTCAAGTACAAACAATTATGGCATAATTCAACAATAATACATATGTTTTTGTGTTGATACAGCACTTAGAAGAATGAACCAAACAGAACCAAATAAAAGAAAGACAAATAGTAGGGGGTGAGGGTCTTATAACTAATATATAGTCTAATACCGTAACATAAACAAGTCCAAAGCGGAAAGAAGTTTCAGGGCATTTCTGTCCAACATCCTTTGAAGAGATTTTACAAATAGCTTCAAATAACTCTTCCATGCTCAGACGAAACTGACTTGAACGCACATAACGTCGTACGAACTTCCCATGAGGACTGAACGCACCATAACAGGGAACTTTGTCAAGGTTCTCTCAAAGTTACAAACAAACGCCTTCCAGAAACTAGATCATTCATAATGTTCTCAAAACATTAGCCTATAGCCTACATCGTTCATGGAAAGTTTTTTTTTTTTCCCCTGAAAAGTTTAAGTTGGACGTCCATCTAACATTTTTGAATGTTACTACTACTTGTTTCAGAATGTTTATAGATAATTCAAAAGTGACATTCCCATAATTTTTGCAAAACGATAAAATGGTATTTTCGTGTTCCTTTAACTTTTGCCTAAAACCTTTAAAAAACCTTTAGAAATAAGGTTTTGGTAACTTAATGTAAACGTTAGTAAAACGTTCTGAGAACATATTTTTGTTTGATGGGAGATTCAAAGACATTGAGAAATTAAATGTTCTTTTTGAAGCCACTGTATGTGTCAGTTATTATTGTTTTCCTAATGTTTTGGGGCCCTTAACATGCTCTAAAACACTCAAAACTTTGTACTCACATCGGAATCGTCTGCCATTAGGGCTTGGCCAAAGCTGGTACCCGGGTGTGTTGGAGGGGCTCTACAGCGCCCCCTTTAATGCCGTTTAAAAACTTGGTCCATATTACTTGCACGTAAACTCGGTACACATATAGATCTTATTGAGTCGAACAACTTTCAAACTGCAAGTCATATGTTCAGCCCAACAGAAAGTCAGCTATTCGGAGGTTTGTGAAAAGCGCATGTGCTGAACTTTTTAATACTACTCCTTGGGAATTCATGCAATTGCCACCAAACTCAGTCAACATTACATGACATGAAATTCGTCTAAATTTAAATGATCTCATGCATGTGCCTGTTGTGGTTCGCAGTCATAATGGCACCAGCTGCTGCAGTACATGTGGCATATTCAAATTACTTTTTATATTTACCCGGTTTAAATGCATGTTGCCCATCGTGCATATTAGTTTCCCTAAAGGACCCAATCATTGCTGCTATATATTTTTTGGTTGGTGTTATTAAATATTAACAGTAGCTCACCCAAAAAGTATTTACTCACCCTCATGTCATTCCGAACTTGAAAGCTGTATTTGTATCTTTTGTTAATTATGTAATTGATTTTAAGTTTGTAAGAGGACAGTTAAAATGGCCTTTTAAAAATGTAAGTATTTCTTATACTTTTCTATGTGCTGCAGACATGAGAGAAATCAAGATTGTGCCAACATGCCTCTCCAAGACAGAAAGTCTAGAGGACCAAACAGATCACATCCAAATCCTAAAGACAAGTAAGCCATTACTGAAACTTTTACTGATGAGAATTTAGTTTTTCTGCTGATATTTATTAATGTCTTTTTAAAATAATTTTTAGGGAGCTTCTTGATCTCAAGAGACTTTTATCACTGATCACAGCTCCAATTTACAAACAGGTAACATTTAAATTTTTACCTAAAGAATCACAAAATGTCTAACCATTTGCCAATCAAAATCAGAATGTAATTGCAATTTGATTCTCAGTTAAATTCTGAATTGACGTGAGTTCAGTTTCTCAGTATCATCTCTGCTCCCCATCTCAGGTTTCATCTTTGAGTCAATCCAAGGGACGAAAGTCTCAGAACTCCTCAAATGTTCCTGACCACCGGAAAAACGGCACAAACAATGAAGCATCTGAGCTGGATAACTTTAGGTGCACAGTTTCCCTTGTTATTTGGTCATTTTGCTCTTATTCAGTCGCATTTTGTAACCGATTTTCATGTCGTTACCAGTGTGATTTACAGAAACCAGAGATGTTTTAGTGACCATCCACATCACACACTGTTCCTGGACATCTTCACTGCCTTGATCAATAACAGACTCGGTTGTAGGTCTGTATTCATGAGTATGATGCTGCGAATGTATACCAGCTAGTGTGGTTATGGATTACTGTAGACTAGTCTTATTTGTTTTCAGCAACTGGCTGGAAAAGTCGTCCTCAGACAGTGTTTTAAGAGTTCTGAACTGCTTGAGATTGTTGATCAGGGATCCTCTTCACCAGGTGAGATCTAAAATCTTTGTTTAATATAAATATGTATTCGAGTCATTCCGTGTCAACTCAACCAGAGGTCCCTGCATGGCTACATTTTTGGATTTTGATTTTTTTTTCTATGCAGTTGTTTTGGTGGTGGGAAACAATATATATTTCTAGTTTCAACATTATATATTCTACTGACATTACCCTTTAAATGCAATAAGCATCAGCTGTATGCAAAGTGTGACTCACATTTGGTTTTCGACCATTTAAAACGTTTAAAATTCAACAATTTCGAAATGGACCCACATTGAGATACCCATATCTATGGAATTGAACCATATAGGGCCTTGAAAATAAAGATATTAAAAGAAAATTTTGTTAATAACCAGAATACAAAATTATATTGAGATATCTTTTTGGGTGGCACGCAAACATTGGAAAAACAATATCTATGGCACTCAGACAGGTATGTTCAATGCAATAGTTTTGATAGAAAAAACGAGATACATTTTTTGTTCTTCAGCTCTTTGAACAAAAACGTATCATCTGTATGAAAAAAAAAAAACATTTTTAATTTAACAATTTACTCTTAGGGCAATTTTGAGATCCCAATATCTCTGGAATTAGTGTTCTGACAAGTATCATGATTAAATGGTATATATTAGTTTCTACAAATTAAAAAAATAATGAATTCCGTTCTGGACGATCCTCTTGCTTGTTAAAATTCTTAAGTCGGAATCAGGTTTTAATTGGTTTAAAATTGAAGGCATCCTTATTATTTACATCTGAGTACTACAGCTTGTGGTTGTAAGGGGGCGTGACATTTTCCGAATGTGCTAAGTGCTGCCAATCACAGGACACACTGAGCCAGCTAGCCAATCACAGGACATTTCATATTTCGGAAGGAGGGGCTTCATCGAAACTAACGACGCGTTCGGGCCAGACTGGGGAAAGAGGTGCTGTAATAATGTAAAATATGTTAAGAATAATTAATTTATTGGACATGAAAGCATATTCTAATACACCCAAAAAAAACGAAATCAAGACAAAAAAAGGCATAATAGGACCCCTTTAAGTCATTTTCACCCACCTGTAATTTTACTTCCAATCTCAGGTGAAAATTGTCATCTCCCTCTACAAAATAGTGGATTCCTTAGTAAATAATATTCATCCATTAAATTTTAGATTTTGGCTTTAATCTCTTGTTATGTTTGTCTTTCTTCAACAAAATCTAAAGTTTGAGCTGGGGAAGTTTTTGAACTTTGGTTGATTTGACACGGAATGACCCTATTATTATTTTATAAATTTATATTATATAGACTTATAATATAGCCAGTGCTATTTACACCTGGGTGCAAATAGTAATTTCAAAATAAAAACATGTTGTTTCCTCTTATAGAAAGTCTTCTTTGAACTGCAAGGTGCTGGGCAGCTCGCTAAGGTACAGACTTTCACTATGTTCAAATGCAGAAATGCACAGCAGAATGTGGAAATTAATTGTCTCTCGTTGGATGTTTTTCAGCACATGGAGTCGGTTGCCACTGTGTATCTAGAATGCAGAGAACAGACACTGGAAATTGAGCAGCTGGTTGCAATGACATGTGAGACAGACATGCTACAGTATGTACAGCTTGGAAACGAGCCGCAAGAATAATGATCTGTTTGCTAAGCTTGTTTCCCACATCATTTGCTCTGCAGATATGTTTCAGAAGTTGTCTTCTGTTGAGGAACAAAGACAGTGGATTATTCATTGTGGTGCACATAAGGTATGTGTCTCTCAGATAAATAGGCATCACGGGCAGTGCTCTTTCTCGGTTTACATCCTATCTCACTGATAGACAACACTTCATTGCTTTCCATAACTTCAAATCTTCCACTTGTTTTCTCTCTCAAGGTGTCCCTCAAGGCTCTGTTCTAGGACCTCTTCTTTTTCAATATTTATGTGTTGCCCTCTTAGTCATATTATCCAATGTCATGGTCTCAGCTATCATTGTTATGCTGATGACCTGTTGCACTTCCCCTTGACTCATTAAATGCCTGTATTGCTGACATCAAAATCTGGTTCATAATCTGCGTAACAACTTTCTGAAATGTAATAATGATAAAGCTGAGGTTATTGGTTTCCCTCTTTTTTTTTGCACAGACCCTCGTGAAGCTGCTCTCTACTCGAGACAGTAGTGTAGTATTAGGAGCTCTCCTGGCTCTCACATCACTCGCTGAAAGGTACTTGTATATTAGGAGTAAAAATTACATTAGCACAATGAGTTTAATCAATAATCCCACTTCTCATTTAGTCAAGAATGCAAAGAGAAGATCGGAGAGCTGTCTGTTGTGGAGCATATTCTAGTTGTATTACAAGAATATGACATGTTATCGAAAAGGTAAGTAGAGGCTCATTTTGACAACTTGTGGTGTTTTTCTATAACTTTATTTGTCTTTATTTACTTTTCTATGACTTTATTTAACTTTAATGTTGTTTGCTGTTTGTTGCATGAGCATTCCTGCATTTAATTTGTGACTGTTGATGCTTTTATGTAATTATTGCTATTCGCACATTACTTCTTGCAATTGATTGATTTGATTTTAAACCACAGTTTAATCTCTGGATATGTTACATTTGCAAAAAGTGTTATTGGAAATCCATGAAGCTGTAACTTTTTGTTTTTTTAGGCGTACTTATGAGAAATGAAAAATTCAGAAGTTGCATTTACAAGATGCCATAAAATTCTATTTGTTCCTTGTAGAATCCTAATCCATCCAAATAGAATTGCATGTACCAATGTTCAAAAGTCAGTAAGTGAAAAAGTTTTTTGTAAAGAATTTTTTTTCCAGCAAAGATGCATTCAACTGATCAAAAGTGACTGTTAAGACATAATATTACAAAATATTTACAATTTGAAATAAACACTGTTCATTTGCATTTTCTATTCATCAACGAATAAAAAAAAAAGTATTACAGTTTCCACAAAAATATTTGATAATAATTTCCAATAAACCAGAGTCAATTAATCGACTTATACTATGGTTACCACACCTTAAGTCATCGTTCAGATGGTTTTTTTTTCTCAACAGGGTCACTAATAGCGAAACTGTACGTTTATCTGCTTCAAGATCAGCGCCGGTATTTCCTCGCTAATGATAAATGTCATGTAGCTTTTAAGTTGCTAATCTATTTTACTGATAAAATCGTTAGAGCAGCGCTGACCACACGTTTCTGTATGTGCGTGTGTTTTGAGTGGGAGAAAGAGAGTATGTGCTTTCTGTACATAATAAAACGTAATTTTGTTGCAATAAACAGGTAAATAATTTGTCTTTTTTATCCTACTTTTTACTAGATTTATTTGCTTGGTCAGTGAAGTTGTGAGTTTTGGTTCTTTGGCTGTAAGGAGCTCTGAAATAACTGAAATGATTTGGCAAATGATATGGAGCTGTAAGGCGGTATAAATATGCCTGGAACTACTTTAGCTGTGCGTTTCCCTGAAAATAATTGCACTCCTTAAAACGTTTGTCAACCAATCAGATTAAAGCATTCAACAGCCCCGTAGAATAATATAATATAATTTGAATAGTCAAGGCAATTGGTTGAGCAGCCTGACTAACACAACACTGGTTCAAATCAACATCATGTGATGCACTGGTGCCTGTAGTGGCACATAAGTTACACACTTCCCCTTTAAATCTTAAAGGCCCCCTGAAATCAAAATGTACGTTTTTTTTTTTTTGCTTTTAGTATGAATATGTTAGCCTTAAGGTCATGAATAAGCTGGTGTGTTCCAAAACAATGACAAAATTCACATTTAGGAGATATAAGCATTCAAAATGTACAGTCTCTCACTTCCGCTAAAATGGACCACCTTCTCATCACATCTTCTGTCCAATCAAATGCTCTCTAGAATCTAAAGCTCCGCCCCCTATGCTATAAATACCACCTGGCCAAAGTGACCGTTGACACGGAGTAATATGTGTTGGAGATGTGTGTTCGGTTGCTCAAACGCTCGAGTTTTATTCCGTTTTCCAACTGTTCGTTGGTTAAGAATGAAATGGCTAGAATTTATTCACACCTCTACTATTGAATCCAAATATCATCAGCGCTCGGATTCGCTTCCATGGTGCTGTCAAGTACGACTGTAGTCTGTGAGGTAAACTAAACGCTATTGGCTATTTGAAAAGGGGAGGAGCCATTTAATATGTCCCGCCTTAGCTTCCTGTTTCAGTAGAAATTGTGTCAACGCATCATGCAGGAAAGGAAGTGAGGATGCACGAATAAGAATGGAAAAGCACCCAAAGATGCGCGTTCCAAGGCACTTTGCTTTGGCACTTTCCCATTGAAAATGGGCAATACAGTTCTATCTGGATAATTTAGTCGTGGGCCCTGTGTCCCATCTGGTTGCCCGTTGACGGCAATATTGCCCAGCAACATTGCCCAAAAAGTTGCCCTGTGTATCATCACCTTAAGTTATAATAACTTTGCAACGGAAGTGAATCAGTCAAAACTTTAGCGGGACAATAACTTTATTCTAGAGCTGCTGTAAAGCCAAAACAATCTCTGTTACTTTAATTTCCTATTATCACTGTAAAGCTGCTTTGAAACAATCTATGTTGTTAAAAGTGCTACATAAATGAAGGTGACTTGACTTGAGTGACTTTCAGTGGGCCTTTAATTCCTTTCTCATGGTGTATTTCTCCATGTGTGTATAATCCTCTCAGGTTGAGCGCGGAGCTGCTGAGGTTGCTTTGCTCTGTGCAGTGCATCAGGGATCAGGTCCGTCAGTGTGACGGGGTGCCGGTGCTGCTCAGTCTCCTGCACTCGGAGCACGTGAAGCTGTTAAGGAGCTCGGTCTGGGTGCTCGTGCAGCTGTGCCAGGATCCCGACACCAGCGCTGAGATCCGGGCGTGGGGCGGCGTGCAACAACTCCTGCGCATCTTACACGGGTGGGTCTCAATGCAGTCGGGTCACGTTTGCTTGAGCTCAAGCGGCAACCATCCTGTCTCTCTCTTGAAACCCACACGGAAGTGACTTAAACTGCAGTTTATCGACAGGCCGCTAGAGACAGGCTGCGAAAGAGAGTCAATCCCAGAGACCCGCATGTTACAGTAATATGCCCAACTTTACAGCAGAAGAAAATTAGTTTGCAGCCTGGTGCAAAAAGCGGTTTTGGTCTATATAGCTAATTTAGCCCTTCATGACGACTGTGAGGTTGGTGAATTTTTTTATAACTCATCCGTTTAAATTATATTAAGCCTTAACGTTCTGCATAATTAAGGGCGTGGCCACTTGAGTGACAGGTGGATTACCGCTGATGTCACTACTAGCCGTTTGTCTGCTGTCTGTTAGCGTCACGTCACCTCAGCTAATCTGCCTCGCTGCACATTTTCGTTTATCCGGGAGGCGAAATTTTTTTTCACAGGATGGTAGGGGAAGACTCATGAATGTTCATTAGGGAACTCATCCCTGATTGGTCTGATGACCTACCCCTAACCCCGCCCCTAAACCTACCCGTCACTGGGGGTCTGATGACTTACCCCTAACCCCGCCCCTAAACCTCCCCGTCACTGGGGTTAAGACCAATCAGGGATGAGTTCCCTAATGAATATTCATGAGTCTTCCCCTACCATCCTGTGAAAAAAAATATCGCATCCGGGAGTGACGCTGCCAAGATGGCGACGGCCGGCTCCGCCCACTTTTGTGCTTCAAAAATGCTCTTCAGAAACACTACGGGTGACGTCACAGACTCTATGTCCATATTTTTTTTTACAGTCTATGGTTGAGCTTTAAATGCACTTTAAAGGAGTAGTTCACACAGATGTTCATGTCTTTCTTTCTTTAGTCGAAAAGAAATTAAAACATTCCAGGATCTTTCTCCATATAGTGGACTTCAATGGGGTCTAACGGTTAGAAGGTCCAAATTGCAGTTTCAGTGCAGCTTCAAAGGCTCTACACGATCCCAGCCGAGGAATAAAGGTCTTATCTAGCCAAACCATTGGTCATTTATATACTTTTTAAACACAAATGCTTGTCTTGCACGACCACGACTTCACGCATTACGTAATCACGTTGGAAAGGTCAGGCGGTAACCTGACGTAGGCGGAAAATGTAGCGTAGGGTGAAACAATCCATCTCATTTTCTCCTCCAACTTCAAAATAGTTCTATATCGCTGTTTTACTTAATAATGTGTTTTAAATGGCGTTTGACTTAGTCTTTGCACGTTCGCTTTGTAATCACTGGGTTAGTACTTCCGCCTACATCCCGCGTGACCTTTCAACGTGATTACGTAATGCGTGGCGCATCACAGCTAGTGCAAGACGAGCATTTGTGGTTAAAAAGTATATAAATGTTTACTTTTTTTTAGAAAATGACCGATGGTTTGGCTAGATAAGACCCTTATTTCTCGACTGGGATTGTGTAGAGACTATGAAGCGGCACTGAAACTGCAATTTGGACCTTCAACCCGTTGGACCCCACTGAAGTCACTATATGGAGAAAAATCAATGTTTTCCTCAAAAACCTTAATTGCTTTTCGACTGAAGAAAGAAAGACATGAGCATCTTGGATGACGTGGGGGTGAGTAAATTATCAGGACATTTTTATTCTGAAGTGAACTAATCCTTTAAGTCATGCAAAACTTTTTGTTCCAGAGAACGAGTGTATGTGTCTGATCGCTCCACCATTGACACGCTGTCCAGCGCCAATGCGTCAGGAAGGATTCACAGGCATCATGTGTCAGCGCAGGTGAGCCCTCGAGAGACCGCGGAGAACACCATCAATCTGCAGGCAGGTGAGGATGCACAGGAAAACACACAAGTGAATTATTTTGGTCATGTGGTAAAATTAAATAATATACATGCTTAATAAATCTTTATGAAAGCTTGTTTCTGCCACGAAAAAAATTAAATTAAAAAGGTGATTGCGGCTTTTTAATTCACAATTATGATTTTTTTTTTTTCAGAAGGCAGAATTGTGAGAAAAAAGTCAGCTCTTTATAACTCTATAACTTTATAACTTGAAATTGCGAGTTTATATCTCTCAATTCTTGGGGGGAAAAATGCAAGAATTCGATGTAAACTCAGAAAAAAAGGTCAGAATTGTGAGATTAAAAAGTCACAATTTTTAAAAATTGTATTCCATGGCTGAAACAACCTTCCATAGATCTTAGACTATATAAGAAGGTATAAAATATATGCTATCCTATATGACATCCCTTAAATACATGCAGCAAATGATTAAACATCATGTAGACAACATGTCGAGCATATTGAGATGATGTAATGCATCTTCACTATGATGCCTCTGTAATGGAAAATATAATGACAAGTGCATGCATGGAGTTGAGCAACGATTTTCCATAAAAAATGAAGAATTGTCAGGTTTGATTTCATGGTGACTTTAACAAAATACTGTAACAAATAAAATGAAATGAATTGCTCACTATTAGTTGACGTCAACTAATGAGACCTAATGTAACGTGTTGCCAGTACATTCGGTAAAGTTTGAACAATTAACGAAAGCACTGACTCCTGCCCCTGTTCCCAGCATGCTGTGCAGCGATCACCGAGCTTGTTTTGGATGATACGACAGCAAATAACGTGGTTCAGGTAGTTCATGGTCACCTCTCTCGTGAATCAAAGACATCAGTTTGCATTCATCTCATATTTATATACTCTACATGCATCCAATCTGTTTTAGGAGAACGGTGTGTACATAATTGGCAAATTGATTTTGCCACAAAGCTTTAAAGAACCTCTAGAAAAATCTCTACAGGTATGTCAGTCTAATGAATAAACTCACATTTCACATTATTACTGCTTCTAGTACTAATACTACTACTAATAATAATAAATGTGTGTATATAAAAATAAAGGCTGCAGAAACTGCTCACTTTAAAGTTTTTTATGAAAGTACAATACAGTATGCAAAGATGGATTATGGTTCTTATGTCCTTAAAGCATCTTTTAATTGCAGCGTTACATTTTCTACCTAAAATGTTCTCCTCTTTTCCCATAAGTACGCCTGAAATGCAGATAATAATGTTGCTCCTTATTTTCTGAAGTGTTATGCTTTCAGGGCCTTACGATTCCTTTTTAGTATGGAGCGCAATAGACATCACTTTAAAAGGTATTTTATTTGTAATGTATTTATTTTGTAGAAATGTATTAAATTGACACACTTTTATCTACATGAGGTGGTTTGTTTATTTATTTATTTATTTTAATGTTTTTTCTCTTTTTTTTTTCTAAATGAAATGCTGTTTGTTTGTTCCAGACTGTTTTCTCCAGAGTTGTTTGAGATGTTTATCGATGTTGGGCACTATGTGAGAGACATTACTGCGTATGAACCACTGCAGGAGAAAATCTCACTCTTAACGGTAAGAGACTGAAGATGGTCTTCATCGGTGAATTGCATTGACACATCTGCTTCTCTAAAGCTATGACATAAATGGAAACATTTGCGCTAAAATAGTCAAAACTCTCTTATATTTTCTCTCTGGCATGTTTACATTATGACTGTGTTTATGTGTAGGAGGAGGAGTTAGATGTTCTCAGGGAAAGCATAGAGACGGTGAACCAGAACCGACCTCCTTTGAGAGTGATCAATGGTTATGCGGTTTTGGACCATCTGGGCAGCGGTGCCTTTGGAAGCGTCTTTAAGGTGAAGGTGATCTGTGCTGCTTCTTAGTACTTTGTTAGTTAGTAGTTAAATTGAGCCATTCACAGGTGTTTTTTGCTCCCACACAAAGGTCCGTAAGCAGAGCGGACAGAATGTTCTGGCACTGAAGGAGGTCAACTTTCACAATCCGGCCTTCGGCAAGGACAATCGATCCAGAGACAGCAGTGTTGATAAGATCGTGTCTGAGCTGACCATCATTAAAGAACAGGTGAATAATGCATTCTCTGAACAGGTTTTCCTGCTTGAATGTTGATTATTTTCCTCTTATACTCCATTGTTGCGGCTCCTCTCTTCCCAGTCTGTCAGTAACGCTCTGTTTAGTTCCTGTCTCTATGAAGCTCCTCCTTCTGAAAAGCACACTGTGCTCTGATTGGTCGGCTGGATCAGTGTGTTGTGATTGGTCGAGTGTGTTTGGGAAATGTCCCGCCCCTTTCCATAACCGCCAGTTTAACACACTACTAACTAACTCAACCAGGCCCCGCCCCTTTATTCTGCATATGAATTATTAAAATGAGGAATATTGTGACGTGTTCGTTCCCGGAAGAAACTCAAGTGTACAAAATGGAGGCGTTTCAGGAGTTCAGAAACACTGACACTGATATAGAGACGAACTGGAACTTTGTAGAGCTTTTTCACCCGCCAAAAAACCCAAATTTGCATAAAAGTAAAATAAACTTCATTTTTAGAACATTAAAATTTGCTTGCTCTGTAAAAGTGTTTTCATGACAATTAAGCATGTCTTCCCCTCTCTTCAATTCTCAACAAGTAGTTAAAAAAAATTGTGTTTAATTAAAGGATGATTAGGATTATAGCATTACTGCATTTTTATATAATTGAAATGTGATTTATTGTCATGTAAATAATGACACAATTAAAAGAAATTTCATTAGGCAAAATATAACTTCTTGTATTTATCATTTGACATTAGAGTGAAATATGACCCTGATATTCTCACAGGAAATGGAAAGCTGTCATTTGTCATTCTTAATTTGTTTCAGATGTGTCATCCAAACATTGTAAAATACTTCAAAACATTTTTAGAAGGTACGTACTCTCCTGTGACATTTAGTATGTATAAATTGTATTACACTTATGATATGCATGTAATGATTTTAATCAGTACAATGGGGTCCAAAATTCTGCGTCTCAGACTTTTGGTCTGCAAACTAAGCATATGTGTATTATACAGATATATTATATTTATTTTGGTGCTGGGCAACGATTAATCACGATTAATCGCACCCAAAATAAAAGTTTGTGTTTACAAAATACATGTGTGTGTACTGCGTATAATTATTTTGTATATATAAATACACACACATGCATGTATATATTTAAGAAAAATGTGTTATTTATATATAAAATATTAATATTTATATATAATATAAATTATGCATAAATATACATACAATATATACATGCACATATTTCTTAAATATATACATGCATGTGTGTGTATTTATTTATACAAAATAATTATACGCAGTTCACACACATGTATTATGTAAACACAAACTTTTATTTTGGATGCGATTACTTGTTGCCCAGCACTAATTTATTTATATAATTTACAACTGTTTTTGTCCTGGTCTCAGCTGACAAACTCTACATCGTGATGGAGCTGATAGAAGGAGCTCCACTGGCTGAACATTTCAGCTCTCTCAAAGAGAAACGGCAGACGTTCACCGAGGAGAGAGTCTGGAACATTTTCATACAGGTGATGAGGAACTCTGAGGAAATATGAAATAAAAATGATGAATTATGTTCATACTGAAACTTCCATAGATCTGTCTGGCTTTGAGATACTTACACAAGGAGAAACGGATCATCCACCGAGATCTCACACCCAATAATATCATGCTGGGAGAGAGAGATAAAGTCACTATAAGTGAGTTGATTTGAGCTTTTACTTGTCCAGAGCATTATATGGGGAAAACACACACACTGCCGTTCAAAAGTTTGGGATCGGTAAGATTTTTAAATGTTTTTAAAAGAAGTCTCTTCTGCTCACCAAGGCTGCATTTATATGATACAAAATACAGTAAAAACAGTAATATAGTGAAATATTATCAGCTTTGAAAATAGTTGTATACATTTTTTTTGGATTCTTTGATTAATAGAAAGTTCAAAAGAACAGCATTTATTTGAAATAGAATCTTTTGTAACATTATAAATGTATTTACTGTCACTTTTGATCAATTTAATGCATCCTTGCTGAATAAACATTCATTTCTTTAAAAAAAAAAAAAACATTTGAATGGTAGTGTATAATGTTAGAAAATATTTGTATTTCAGAAAAATGCTTTTTTATTTTTTTTATTTACACAACTGTTTTCAACATTGATAATAATCATAAATGTTTCTTAAGCATCAAATCATCATATTAGAGTGATTTCTGAAGGATCATGTGACACTGAAGACTGGAGTAATGATGCTGAAAATTCAGCTTTGATCACAGGAATAAATTACACTTTACTATATATTAAAATAGAAAACAGTTATTTTAAATTGTAATAATATTTCACAATATTAATGTTTTTTTTTGTATTTTTAATCAAATGAATACAGCCTTGGTGTGTAGAAGAGACTTCTTTTAAAAACATAAAAAATCTTACGATCCCAAACTTTTGAATGGCTATATACACACACACACAAGGAGTGTGTGTGTGTGTGTGTGTGTGTGTGTGTGTGTGTTTAGGCAAGTTGTACACATAATAACCAATCTAATGTATTTTCCAGCTGACTTTGGTCTTGCTAAACAGAAACAGGAGAACAGTAAGCTGACGTCAGTGGTCGGGACAATACTTTACTGCTGGTACTGTACTGAATTATTTTATTGTCTTGAAACTCATAAATAAAGTATAAAAAGAAAAGAAATCTTTTATTTACAGTTCTCAAATACCTGCTATGACCAGGTGAACATTTGATGGAGTTTGAAGTGAAGCATACTTTCTGTGTGTGTGTGTGTGTGTCTGTGTCTGTGTCTGTGTCTGTGTCTGTGTCTGTGTCTGTGTCTGTGTCTGTGTGTGTGTGTGTGTGTGTTAGTCCTGAGATCGTGAAAAGCGAGCCGTACGGTGAGAAAGCAGATGTTTGGGCCGCGGGATGCGTCCTCTATCAGACGGTCACTCTCACGCCTCCGTTCTACAGCGCAAACATGCTCTCCCTCGCTACCAAGGTGTCGTTTCACCATATAGTGAAGAAATCCATCCGGAAATGCATTCTATAAGGATTCAGACATTTTAAAAGAACTTTCAGAGACTTGTCAGGTTGTTCAGATCTGATGTTCCTCCATGTTCTTCATGTGTTTAGATCGTGGAAGCAGTGTATGATCCAGTGGAAGACAAAGCCGTCTCTGAGAGAGTGACGGACATGATTAAATGGTATGATTCCCTTTCAGATCCTCTCTCTCTGGACAAACATTCATTACGACGTGTGTTCAAGTCAAATATGTATATATATATTTGACTTGAACACACGTCATAATTAAGTAGTAGTCTATTCTTTGATCAAAATAGAGTAAAAACATTAATATTGTGAAATAATATTACAATTTAAAACAGCTGTAGAAATTTTGGTAGAAATAATATGTGTGTATATAGTAAAGTCTATGTGTATAGTATACAGTACATGTGAATATATAGTAAAGTGTAATTTATTCCTGTGATCAAAGCTGAATTTTCAGCATCATTACTCCAGTCTTCAGTGTCACCGATCCTTCAGAAATCACTCTAATATGAGGATTTGATGATTAATTATTATTGGTACTCAGTTATTAATAATGTTTTTTATTATAATCGATGTTGAAAACTTGCTGCCCCAAATTTTTGTGGAAACCGTGATACATTTTTTCAAGATTCTTTGATGAATAGAAACGTTGAAAAGACCAGCATTTATTTGAGAAAGAAATCTTTTGTTGTACATTTAAAAAAAAAAAAGATATTAATATAAAAAACATAATAACAAAATTAATGTATTTTTTATAACAAAAAAAATCTGAATTACAGAATAACAATAAAGTGTTGGACATTTCATATTTATTTATTTCTACCAAAATGAAGAGTAAAGGTTGTAAAAAGGTTGAAAAAAACTGTTTTTCACAGAGAATTATGGGAAATAAAGTATGTTTGCACGAGTCTGCTTCCTCATAAGTCATACTCTCTGAAAGCATTACAACTTACGGTAATTCACAATACACAAAAGTGTAGTTTTCAGTTTCAGTTTGTAGTTTTCAGAAGATGTTCCACCCTTATATAACTGTTTTCAACATTGATAATAATCATAAATGTTTCTTGAGCATCAAATCATCATATTAGAGTGATTTCTGAAGGATCATGTGACACTGAAGACTGGAGTAATGATGCTGGAAATTCAGCTTTGATCACAGGAATAAATTACATTTTAAAAGATATTAAAATAGAAAACAGTTATTTTAAATTGTAAAAATATTTAACAATATTACTGTTTTTTTTGTATTTTTGATCAAATGAATACAGCCTTGGTGAGCAGAGAGACCTCTTTTAACAACAAAAAATCTTATGATCCCAAACTTTTGAATGGCTACACACACACACACACACACACACACACACACACACACACACACACACACACACACACACACACACACACACACACACACACACACACACACACACACACACACACACACACACACACACACACACACACAAGGAGTGTTCCACCCTTATAGGACTCATTCTTGCTGGCTTTTGATCAGGTGCTTGACTCCAAACGCAGATGTGCGTCCTGACATCATCGAGGTCAGTTCCGGAATTTCTGATATTATGATGAAGTTTGTGGACAGTCTCTGTGCATCCCATAATTCACTCGAGAGAAGGGCCGAGCGAGACCGGAAGAGAGCGCAGAAGTATTTCCTGGAGAGCAACAGGACCAGGATGTGCAACTCACTGCAAAAGGTTTGATCTGAGAACTACTGCACATTTCTGTTTATCGGATAATAAATAACCCTGGTTTTTCTCTTTTGGAAATGATTCCGGCTGAATATTCGGTGTATTTTGTTTTTGATTCAGAGCTTTGGCCTCAAAGAACAGGATGGGCAAGATCAATCACAAACACAGGGCTTTGAAACTTCTACATCTGTTTTAGCAAGTGGAGCAGAGCAAAAGCAAAGTCAAGGTGACACGTTGCATCTAATACCTGAACACATCAGTGCACTAGTTTCTGCGGCCTGTACATACTTAGTGCAGTGTCAATGCAAAAGTACAATTCAAAATGTGAAAACAAACACTTCTAGCTGAGCATTTAGATCATATGAATAACATAAATAGTCGGCACTTTGAGTTTTACCACAGTAAAGCATATCTATATAGCAAAAACTGCTTGATTGCTTGTATCGTCACAAAATGTAAACTACAGTAGTGGCGAAATGTGATGCCCGACCTTATTCACTCTTTATTCAAATATTATTATATATAAAAAAAATTATGTTATAAGCATATTGCTTAGTTTGGTTTAAGTCAAATGTTTTACTTGTGATAACGCAATAAAACATGCCAAATCGTGCCGACATAATTTTTGGCCCGGCTGTCATACAAAACAAAATTATGAACACATGCAAAAACAAGAGAGAAGAACCAACGAAATATTAATAACTGACTATGTTGTAATCATTGTATGCTTTTTCCTGTGAGCCTTTTGTTAATGAAATAAAACCTGTAGCTGTAATTTCCCATTTTTGCCAAAATTATTTTGTCAGATAAATACCTTAACCAAGTTTAACATTAAACTTAAGGTATTTATCTGACACAATTATTTCTTCCCTCATATTTAAAATACATATTGTGTATATAACAATGTGTTCGGCCCAGCTTCTGCATTTGCACACTTGCATTAAGTGTTTCTGACCCATTTGTGTGACTAAAACAGCATTACATGTGTCAAACAGTGTGTTAGCTTCATGTCTTGAAAAACCTCGTCAGGCATTTATGCTCTAAATAAATTGCAAGAGAGAAATACTTCATTTGGTCAATTTAAAAACAGTGCTTTTTTCTTATTTAAAATGTGAAGATGTGTCGCAGTGCATTGTGAAGAGTTCTGATGAACTGCTCAGGTGAGTTTGTCCATTCTCATTATCTATCTATCTATCTATCTATCTATCTATCTATCTATCTATCTATCTATCTATCTATCTATCTATCTATCTATCTATCTATCTATCTATCTATCTATCTATCTATCTATCTATCTATCTATCTATCTATCTATCTATCTATCTATCTATCTATCTATCTATCTATCTATCTATCTATCTATCTATCTATCTAAAGCTTTTCTAATTCTAACATTTATAATGTTTTTCAAATTATTTCTATTTGAAATAAATGCTGTTTGTGTTTGGCAGTGGGGATTGTCAAAAGTCAAAAGCACGACCAGGTAAAAAATCTCAGTTTTGCTGAGAATGTGCACAGTTATGAGATGCTCTTTGAATTCTGCTTTGACGTATATATTATTTGTAAAAGTAACAGTGCTCTCATCTCACAGAACATCTGGAAATAATAGGGATATAATATTGTGTTGCTCTTGTTTTTTTTTTTTTTCCATGTCCACAGGATCGGCAGGAATTTGTTTATCTCAGAGAAAAGTTCGACAAATTGATGATCCCAATCAGAGGCTTCTTGAACTTCTGCATAAGATTATATTTATAACTCAGGTAATTTGGAGTCTATTTTCAGGCATTTTCCAGAATGTTTCCATCTCTTTTATTAATATTTTCTGTTTGTAGCTCCCACCAGCTCCTCAAAACAGCTTCAAGCAGCGAGCAATCGAACGCTTTAAGAAGCCGCTGTTCTCGGACGGAAGCGATCCCTACAATTTGAAGGTGGAGCTCAATAAGGTACTTCATCTTATTTAATGCAACAACATCATTTTTGTTTATGTTGCCTTGTCTTGACATTGTTGTGGTTTATTCCGTGAGCAAAAGTGCACAATAATAGGGGAGTTACTGGAATAAAGTGTATGATTTCGCTGACTTTTGCCCTTATAAAAGATGTGCAGAACCACAACACTTAATGAATCCTTAGGCATTGAGATAAAACTGTAGTAAACCTTAATAGGGGAAAAAGATGCAACATCTCCCTCTTGTGGATGTTATAGTAAACTTCAATGGAAAATGAATTAATTTCAGTGTGCTTTGAGTTGAAATCTGCTTTCATTTCAACCCGTTCAGGTTCTTCAAGGCAGTCAAGAGCTGGTGGAGATGTCATCAGCCAGCAGAGAGTGGTGGTCCATGATCCAGTCTCTCAGTTCAGACCCATCCACTGCTGAAAACCGTGGAAGTGGAACTCAGATTCTCTCCTTGATTTGATTTTAAAGCATTACAAACTCCACTGAGTTTGTCTTATTTATTTTATAGGGGAATCCGGTCACTCCAGTCTTCAAGACGGGCTCACCTACGAGGAAATACAGGTAGGATTTAAAAATGTCTTGTTGTGCTGTACATTTTGCATGAATAATTTTATTATTATTATTAATCAGCATGGAATGTTCTTGAGAAATCAATCAGATCCGTTGATGATACTTACTGATATTTTTGCTGTTGTTTTCCCTCCAAAATCACTGGAGGAGGATGTTATAAAAGAACTGGCTTTTGTTTGTTAAAGTCAGCATGAAAAGAAAGTTGCCCTATTGTGACGTGTGTCCGAGTTAAACGGCTTCTGGAACAAGAACAAATGTGGGCGGGGCTTGATTTTGTCTGTGGGGAATTGATTGGATGGTTGTGGTTTGCTATTGGTGGATCTCATGTGAGTGACAGGTCGCTACGCCCTCGCGCCAGTAAACATGTCATCAGAGAAGAGAAGGGGAAATTATTTTGATTAAAGATTACGAGGCACATGAATTTAAAAAATGATGAGAATGGATACATTATAAACGGCAATATTCCATAAACATTTCCATAAAATTATCAATTTTTATTTCAAGGTGGCTTTAAAAGGAAAGACTAGATGTAAGGTGATATTGAGGACACAGAAACAGTTGATTATCAATTAAATGAATATGCCCAAGAAAACATGCTAATATTTGGGTTATAGAAAGAAAAATTTTATATTATTATTTATGTAAATTGTCAGTGCCAAGAGCAAAAAATGAACTAAACTCAAACCAAAGTGGTGAAATTAGTTAAATCTCACCCCTCTCCCACCCCATATTCACTTAATGGTCATTATAGAAACATAACTGATATGATTTCCATGTTTTAAAGGCTGTGACTTTAATATTATGTGTTGAGTGTTATATAAGTTGTCAGTTGTATGTTTTGTGTGGTGTTTCAGAGCATGGTGGAGGACGTGCTGGAGGAGAACGGCTATTACAGGTGATTCTGATCAATTTACAGTGCTGGAAGTACACTAATCAATCCAAAGAATTCTGCACAAATAAAATGCATCACAGTTTCCACAAAAACAACATTAATAATAATCATAAATGTTTCTTGAGCATCAAATCATCATATTAGAGTGATTTCTGAGGGATCATGTGACACTGAAGACTGGAGTAATGATGCTGAAAATCCAGCTTTGATCACAGGAATAAATTACACTTTACTGTATATTATTCACATAGAAAACAGCTATTTTACATTCTAATAATATTTCAGAATTTTACTGTTTTTTTTATTTTTATTTTTATTAATGCAGTCTTGGTGAGCAGAAGAGACTTCTTTAAAAAAATGTAAATAAATATTTTGAATAGTTTTACAGCAGATTTAGTTCACAAATAACTGATAGGCATGACCTAAATATGATTTTATGATTTTTGAATGAATCGTTCAGTGTTATTAGTGAACCAATTCAGCAGGTTCATTGGAAAGAATCGGCTTGTTCATGAATCATAAATCACTGAAAGATATGTTTTATGAAATTAAGTGGAGTATAAAGTAAAGATAATGCTTTGCAATGCAGTGAAGGAAAAGTAAATGTTTCCCAAAAGAAAAATACTCTGATAAAGTACAGATATTCAAAACAATGTCCTTTCTCTGATCTGTGTGTGTGTGTGTGTGTGTGTGTGTGTGTGTGAACTGCAGAAGCGAGCTGGATTCAGGAGCAGGAATGAAACGTTCTCAAACACTCACATCTGCAGCACTTCAGTGATTGACAGCTGTCGTCGTGTCTGGAGACGCAGCGGCCTCTCAGGTCAAACGTGACACATGCACAGATGACCTGACAGTTATCACATTATGAATCATAAGCTGATTATATGGATCTGAAGAACACGTGTTAACCTGATGTTAGATTGCAATAGTCAATGCACGCACATAGATGATTTACCTCATTTGAATCTGTGCACTTTAGTGTGTGTGATCTTCCCTACTTTTTCTGGTTATTCTTTTTTTTTTGTTGACAAAACATGCATATGAATTAAAATACAGTTTAAATATTAAAATCAGTAGTTTATTTTTTCCTAACTAAATGAATTCTAGGCAATTTATTACTCCCACTCAGGACATGTTAAAATAAACAGAGGAACGCTTTACAAAATTCAGAAGATTTATATATATATATATATGTGTGTGTGTGTGTGTGTGTGTGGCCTTTATTATAACATTGTTTGTCTTTCTATATTTTATGTATGTTGAGTGCGGCCCAAAAGTCTGAGGTTACATTGAAACTTTAACCCTGCAAATAAAATAAAGTTTAAAACTGAAAAGAAATATTTAGTATTCTGTGCTATTTCTAGGACACTAATCAAATGTTAGAATACTAAATCTGTAATTACCGTTTATATTAAGTTAGAGGATGCATTGCATTTTAACTAGTGGTGTCAGGCTATTGAACCTCAATGTTTATTGTTTTTAACAACACTTTACAGTAGTGATGGGGACGAGACCGCCTGTACCGAGTCCGTTGGTTTTCAAATACAGTCGAGTCCGAGTCAAGACCGAGTCTTTGAGGAAGCAAGTCCGAGTCGAGATTTTGTCTCGACATGTCAGTTTTAATATTCATGATTTAATATCACCCCAGTTAATAATCAACAGTTAGGCCTACAGACTAAGCTAGATTGGTAATTGTTTAGAGGAGCAGTCTTAACTAGTGGAGTCTTTGAAGGGTCGAGTCTGAGTCGAGACCGAGTCTTTGAAGGGTCGAGTCCGAGTCGAGACCGAGTCTTTGAAGGGTCGAGTCCGAGTCGAGACCGAGTCTTTGAAGGGTCGAGTCCGAGTCTTTGAAGGGTTGAGTCCGAGTCTTTGAAGGGTCGAGTCCGAGTCGAGACCGAGTCTTTGAAGGGTCGAGACCGAGTCCAGACCGAGTCTTTGAAGGGTCGAGTCCGAGTCGAGACCGAGTCTTTGAAGGGTCGAGTCCGAGTCGAGACCGAGTCTTTGAAGGGTCGAGTCCGAGTCTTTGAAGGGTCGAGTCCGAGTCGAGACCGAGTCTTTGAAGGGTCGAGTCCGAGTCGAGACCGAGTCTTTGAAGGGTCGAGTCCGAGTCGAGACCGAGTCTTTGAAGGGTCGAGACCGAGTCCAGACCGAGTCTTTGAAGGGTCGAGTCCGAGTCGAGACCGAGTCTTTGAAGGGTCGAGTCCGAGTCCAGACCGAGGTCTTTGAAGGGTCGAGACCGAGTCCAGACCGAGTCTTTGAAGGGTCGAGTCCGAGTCGAGACAGAGTCTTTGAAGGGTCGAGAACGAGTCCAGACCGAGTCTTTGACGGGTCGAGTCCGAGTCCAGTCCGAGTCTTTGAAGGGTCGAGTCCGAGTCTTTGAAGGGTCGAGTCCGAGTCGAGACCGAGTCTTTGAAGGGTCGAGACCGAGTCCAGACCGAGTCTTTGAAGGGTTGAGTCCGAGTCCAGACCGAGTCTTTGAAGGGTCGAGACCGAGTCCAGATCGAGTCTTTGAAGGGTCGAGTCCGAGTCGAGACCGAGTCTTTGAAGGGTCGAGTCCGAGTCGAGACCGAGTCTTTGAAGGGTCGAGACCGAGTCCAGACCGAGTCTTTGAAGGGTCGAGACCGAGTCCAGACCGAGTCTTTGAAGGGTTGAGTCCGAGTCCAGACCGAGTCTTTGAAGGGCCGAGTCCAGACCGAGTCTTTGTAGGGTCCAGTCCGAGTCCAGACCGAGTCTTTGAAGGGTCGAGTCCGAGTCTTTGAAGGGTCGAGTCCGAGTCTTTGAAGGGTCGAGTCCGAGTCTTTGAAGGGTCGAGTCCGAGTCTTTGAAGGGTCGAGTCCGAGTCGAGACCGAGTCTTTGAAGGGTCGAGACCGAGTCCAGACCGAGTCTTTGAAGGGTCGAGTCCGAGTCGAGACCGAGTCCAGACCGAGTCTTTGAAGGGTCGAGTCCCAGTCGAGACCGAGTCCAGACCGAGTCTTTGAAGGGCCGAGTCCAGACCGAGTCTTTGTAGGGTCCAGTCCGAGTCCAGACCGAGTCTTTGAAGGGTCGAGTCCGAGTCTTTGAAGGGTCGAGTCCGAGTCTTTGAAGGGTCGAGTCCGAGTCTTTGAAGGGTCGAGTCCGAATCGAGACCGAGTCTTTGAAGGGTCGAGTCCGAGTCGAGACCGAGTCCAGACCGAGTCTTTGAAGGGTCGAGTCCCAGTCGAGACAGAGTCCAGACCGAGTCTTTGAAGGGTCGAGTCCGAGTCGAGACCGAGTCTTTGAAGGGTCGAGTCCGAGTCGAGACCGAGTATTTGAAGGGTCGAGACAGAGTCCAGACCGAGTCTTTGAAGGGTCGAGTCCGAGTCGAGACCGAGTCTTTGAAGGGTCGAGTCCGAGTCGAGACCGAGTATTTGAAGGGTCGAGTCCGAGTCCAGACAGAGTCTTTGAAGGGTCGAGACCGAGTCCAGGCCGAGTCTTTGACGGGTCGAGTCCGAGTCTTTGAAGGGTCGAGTCCGAGTCTTTGAAGGGTCGAGTCCGAGTCTTTGAAGGGTCGAGTCCGAGTCTTTGAAGGGTCGAGTCCGAGTCTTTGAAGGGTCGAGTCCGAATCGAGACCGAGTCTTTGAAGGGTCGAGTCCGAGTCGAGACCGAGTCCAGACCGAGTCTTTGAAGGGTCGAGTCCCAGTCGAGACAGAGTCCAGACCGAGTCTTTGAAGGGTCGAGTCCGAGTCGAGACCGAGTCTTTGAAGGGTCGAGTCCGAGTCGAGACCGAGTCTTTGAAGGGTCGAGACAGAGTCTTTGAAGGGTCGAGTCCGAGTCCAGACCGAGTCTTTGAAGGGTCGAGTCCGAGTCCAGACCGAGTCTTTGAAGGGTCGAGTCCGAGTCTTTGAAGGGTTGAGTCCGAGTCCAGACCGAGTCTTTGAAGGGTTGAGTCCGAGTCCAGACCGAGTCTTTGAAGGGTCGAGTCCAAGTCGAGACTGAGTCTTTGAAGGAACAAGTCCGAGACGAGTCCGAGAAAGCAGAAATCGGTCTCGAGACCGGACTCGACTACTACATACTACTTTACAGTTAGATCTCACTTGTTAACATTAGTTAATGCATCAGCTAACATTAACTAACAATGCACATGCATTTACGGTAATATATATATATATATGTAGTTGAGGTTCACAGCCCATCATGGCATTTCAGCGTCCTCTAGTGGGTAAAGATATGAAAGGCAATAAAGAGGCATGACAACAAATGACAAGTAAATATTTATTTACTTTATAATGATATATTTCAAATAGATATACACAACTATACATACTGCACTGTTATTTATAAGGAACTGAAAAACATGGACACAGCAGAGCTGAACGCGGGAGTAGTACGTAATTTCCTATTGGTTATAGGCTGAGAAATGTCCATTATTGTCAAGCTGTTTCCATATGCATAGAGTAAACCGGGAGCAGTGCATCCCAAAATAACTGGGATTTTAACATGGTTTCCCTGCTCTGCGATCATCACAGAGAAGAAAAACAAAACCCATGTCCGTAGATGTGGCAAAGAGTGATAAGGCAATCTGTACAAAGATCCATAAATAAATCCATCTCTTTCACTTGTGCACGAAGCGTACTTTTGTTCACGTCCACTATACATGTTTCCCGCTGCATAATGGAAGACTTATAACACCTCTCTGTACGTGGTCTATATAAAAACATATTTTAAAGTGACTCCTCTCCGCCCGTGCACCGTTATTATGGTGTCAGGGGAGACATAATATCCTATCTGTTCCTCGACACCTCGTGCAAAAGCATTGTCCTGTTATACAGGGTAAAACGATGCCAACATGCTGCTAGACACAGACATGCATTCAAAAATAATAATAATAATAAAATCACATCTTATATTTATATATATATATATCTACAACACATAATCAATCTTACTCTTTTGAACTAGATACGACGTAAAGCTGCTCTTATACGAATAGCCATGCGTTAGCAGCGATTGCACATAATGAAAAGACGATATGCTACAAAGGAAGAGTCTAGTGTTTTACTCAAAAAATGTGAAACGTAGACGACCTTTGCTTGTGCGTATGAGCAAATCACAATAATATCTAATATAGCTTTCAAATCATCTGAAAGTTTTTGAATGCAGCTCTTTATTCACAAAACGATCGAGTAAAAAAGCCTGTTAAATACATTCAAGAGTAGAAATGTACAGCCCAGATTGGTCAGACGGAGAGTAAAGGGAAGCACTGTTGTGTGTGTGTGTGTGTTTAAGGTTGTATTTTGAAGGCTAGCAGCTCCTCGGAGTGCATGTTATTGAGCGAGCGCAGTTCGGGAAGCTTCAGGAGGAGCTTGGTGAAGATGGCGGCCTCGTTCGAGTGGTTCTTCATGATCAGGTTCCTCAGGGCTCGGATCAGGGTCTCCTGAAGGGCCTCCACGCCACTTACATTCTCAATGGCCGATCGGTCTGCAAAGGCACGCACAAATGCTCAAGTTAGAGGAAAGTTGCATGCTTGTAACCAATATTTGTGTGCGTAAAAATAAATGATTTATAAATAGCATAAATTTATTTATTTACATAAAATTTATATTTTGGCTATAAATATTATTTGCACATTCTGAAATTAAAAATGATAAAAATTAAATTAATAGCAAAATTGTATTCTTTATTTATATTAAATGTATATTTGTGTCTGTAGATATATTTATAATTAAAAAATAAATCATTTAGAAATAATAAACTAATAGCATAATTGTATTTATTTATTTTGTCAATAAATGTATTTATACATTTACAAATAAATAATATATAAATTAATAGCAAAAAAATATTTTCTATTTACATTAAATGTATATTTTGTCTATAAATGTATTTATACATTTTAAAACAAATAATTTATAAATAAAAAATAGCAAAAATGTATTCTTTATTTACATTAATAATACATTAAAATGTGTTTATAAAAATAAAAAAATCATTTAGAAATGACAATTATTTAAAAAAATAACTTATATTAAATTCATTAAAAATAGTATTAAAAATAATTTATATTAATTTTTAATATTTCTTGATGGCCGTTCTGCAAAAGTATGCAAATGTACTTATACAACGTTTTTATAAGAATTATTAAAATTACAGTATTTTATAATTATTAAAAGCACAACCAATCTGTATCAATAAATCGTTTATTATATAACTACAGCTAAACTGTAATACCTAATACGTGTGTGCTGTGTTTGCACATAGAAATTCATGATCAAAATAAATAAATAAATAAATATAAAAAAATTATTAGTTCAAATCATTAATAAATAAATATTATTCTAAAAATAATTTATATTAATTAAAATAATCTTAATACAAAAATAAAATAGGTTAATCTATCATATTTAAAGAAACTTGTTAATAAACTGCCCGCTTCTGCTGCTCAGCTGATGTGTGTTTGTACCTGCAGACACCAGCACCACCGCCGAGAACAGGCTCATCTCCTCCTCGTTGAGCTGCAGGACTGAGAGCTTCTCGCTGAACTCAAACATGCAGCTGAGCAGCTCTCCGGCGCCCATCGAGCGCAACAGATCCACACTGTACTTCGTCCCGCTGAGGAAGGTCACTGTGCGCTCCGTCACGTCGAACAACGGCACGAAGTGGACCATCAGAACCTGAGCGGAGGGAAACAGGAGAACGTCAGGCCGGGTGAACACTCGATTTATAATAATCCTTTATGATTGTTCCATGTCAAACATGATCATCGCTGTAAGCCATGTCACACTGTAAGATCTCAGATGTCATTAATGTCACACTGTAAGATCTCAGATGTCATTAATGTCACACTGTAAGATCTCAGATGTCATTAATGTCACACTGTAAGATCTCAGATATCATTAATGTCACACTGTAAGATCGCAGATATCATATGTCACACTGTAAGATCTCAGATATCATTAATGTCACACTGTAAGATCTCAGATATCATTAATGTCACACTGTAAGATCTCAGATATCATTAATGTCACACTGTAAGATCCCAGATGTCATTAATGTCACACTGTAAGATCTCAGATGTCATTAATGTCACACTGTAAGATCTCAGATATCATTAATGTCACACTGTAAGATCTCAGATATCATTAATGTCACACTGTAAGATCTCAGATATCATTAATGTCACTGTAAGATCTCAGATATCATTAATGTCACACTGTAAGATCTCAGATATCATTAATGTCACACTGTAAGATCTCAGATATCATTAATGTCACACTGTAAGATCTCAGATGTCATTAATGTCACACTGTAAGATCTCAGATGTCATTAATGTCACACTGTAAGATCTCAGATGTCATTAATGTCACACTGTAAGATCTCAGATGTCATTAATGTCACACTGTAAGATCGCAGATATCATTAATGTCACACTGTAAGATCTCAGATGTCATTAATGTCACACTGTAAGATCTCAGATATCATTAATGTCACACTGTAAGATCGCAGATATCATTAATGTCACACTGTAAGATCTCAGATGTCATTAATGTCACACTGTAAGATCTCAGATATCATTAATGTCACTGTAAGATCTCAGATGTCATTAATGTCACACGATAAGATCTCAGATGTCATTAATGTCACACTGTAAGATCTCAGATGTCATTAATGTCACACTGTAAGATCTCAGATGTCATTAATGTCACACTGTAAGATCTCAGATATCATTAATGTCACTAAGATCTCAGATATCATTAATGTCACTAAGATCTCAGATATCATTAATGTCACACTGTAAGATCTCAGATGTCATTAATGTCACACTGTAAGATCTCAGATGTCATTAATGTCACACTGTAAGATCGCAGATATCATATGTCACACTGTAAGATCTCAGATATCATTAATGTCACACTGTAAGATCTCAGATATCATTAATGTCACTGTAAGATCTCAGATATCATTAATGTCACACTGTAAGATCTCAGATGTCATTAATGTCACACTGTAAGATCTCAGATGTCATTAATGTCACTGTAAGATCTCAGATGTCATTAATGTCACACTGTAAGATCTCAGATATCATTAATGTCACACTGTAAGATCTCAGATGTCATTAATGTCACACTGTAAGATCTCAGATGTCATTAATGTCACACTGTAAGATCTCAGATGTCATTAATGTCACACTGTAAGATCTCAGATATCATTAATGTCACTGTAAGATCTCAGATGTCATTAATGTCACACTGTAAGATCTCAGATGTCATTAATGTCACACTGTAAGATCTCAGATGTCATTAATGTCACTGTAAGATCTCAGATGTCATTAATGTCACACTGTAAGATCTCAGATATCATTAATGTCACACTGTAAGATCTCAGATGTCATTAATGTCACACTGTAAGATCTCAGATGTCATTAATGTCACACTGTAAGATCTCAGATGTCATTAATGTCACACTGTCAGATCTCAGATATCATTAATGTCACACTGTAAGATCTCAGATGTCATTAATGTCACACTGTAAGATCTCAGATATCATTAATGTCACTGTAAGATCTCATATGTCATTAATGTCACACTGTAAGATCTCAGATATCATTAATGCCACACTGTAAGATCTCAGATGTCATTAATGCCACACTGTAAGATCTCAGATGTCATTAATGTCACACTGTAAGATCTCAGATGTCATTAATGTCACACTGTAAGATCTCAGATGTCATTAATGTCACACTGTAAGATCTCAGATATCATTAATGTCACACTGTAAGATCTCAGATGTCATTAATGTCACACTGTAAGATCTCAGATATCATTAATGTCACTGTAAGATCTCAGATGTCATTAATGTCACACTGTAAGATCTCAGATGTCATTAATGTCACACTGTAAGATCTCAGATATCATTAATGTCACACTGTAAGATCTCAGATGTCATTAATGTCACACTGTAAGATCTCAGATATCATTAATGTCACACTGTAAGATCTCAGTTGTCATTAATGTCACACTGTAAGATCTCAGTTGTCATTAATGTCACACTGTAAGATCTCAGATGTCATTAATGTCACACTGTAAGATCTCAGTTGTCATTAATGTCACACTGTAAGATCTCAGTTGTCATTAATGTCACACTGTAAGATCTCAGTTGTCATTAATGTCACACTGTAAGATCTCAGATATCATTAATGTCACACTGTAAGATCTCAGATGTCATTAATGTCACACTGTAAGATCTCAGATATCATTAATGTCACACTGTAAGATCTCAGTTGTCATTAATGTCACACTGTAAGATCTCAGTTGTCATTAATGTCACACTGTAAGATCTCAGATATCATTAATGTCACACTGTAAGATCTCAGTTGTCATTAATGTCACACTGTAAGATCTCAGATATCATTAATGTCACACTGTAAGATCTCAGATGTCATTAATGTCACACTGTAAGATCTCAGATATCATTAATGTCACACTGTAAGATCTCAGTTGTCATTAATGTCACACTGTAAGATCTCAGTTGTCATTAATGTCACACTGTAAGATCTCAGATGTCATTAATGTCACTGTAAGATCTCAGATGTCATTAATGTCACACTGTAAGATCTCAGATGTCATTAATGTCACTGTAAGATCTCAGATGTCATTAATGTCACACTGTAAGATCTCAGTTGTCATTAATGTCACACTGTAAGATCTCAGATATCATTAATGTCACACTGTAAGATCTCAGTTGTCATTAATGTCACACTGTAAGATCTCAGATATCATTAATGTCACACTGTAAGATCTCAGATGTCATTAATGTCACACTGTAAGATCTCAGATATCATTAATGTCACACTGTAAGATCTCAGTTGTCATTAATGTCACACTGTAAGATCTCAGTTGTCATTAATGTCACACTGTAAGATCTCAGATGTCATTAATGTCACTGTAAGATCTCAGATGTCATTAATGTCACACTGTAAGATCTCAGTTGTCATTAATGTCACACTGTAAGATCTCAGATGTCATTAATGTCACTGTAAGATCTCAGATGTCATTAATGTCACACTGTAAGATCTCAGATGTCATTAATGTCACACTGTAAGATCTCAGATATCATTAATGTCACACTGTAAGATCTCAGATGTCATTAATGTCACACTGTAAGATCTCAGATATCATTAATGTCACACTGTAAGATCTCAGTTGTCATTAATGTCACACTGTAAGATCTCAGATATCATTAATGTCACACTGTAAGATCTCAGATATCATTAATGTCACACTGTAAGATCTCAGTTGTCATTAATGTCACACTGTAAGATCTCAGATATCATTAATGTCACACTGTAAGATCTCAGTTGTCATTAATGTCACACTGTAAGATCTCAGATGTCATTAATGTCACTGTAAGATCTCAGATGTCATTAATGTCACACTGTAAGATCTCAGATGTCATTAATGTCACTGTAAGATCTCAGATGTCATTAATGTCACACTGTAAGATCTCAGTTGTCATTAATGTCACACTGTAAGATCTCAGATATCATTAATGTCACACTGTAAGATCTCAGTTGTCATTAATGTCACACTGTAAGATCTCAGATATCATTAATGTCACACTGTAAGATCTCAGATGTCATTAATGTCACACTGTAAGATCTCAGATATCATTAATGTCACACTGTAAGATCTCAGTTGTCATTAATGTCACACTGTAAGATCTCAGTTGTCATTAATGTCACACTGTAAGATCTCAGATGTCATTAATGTCACTGTAAGATCTCAGATGTCATTAATGTCACACTGTAAGATCTCAGTTGTCATTAATGTCACACTGTAAGATCTCAGATGTCATTAATGTCACTGTAAGATCTCAGATGTCATTAATGTCACACTGTAAGATCTCAGATGTCATTAATGTCACACTGTAAGATCTCAGATATCATTAATGTCACACTGTAAGATCTCAGATGTCATTAATGTCACACTGTAAGATCTCAGATATCATTAATGTCACACTGTAAGATCTCAGTTGTCATTAATGTCACACTGTAAGATCTCAGTTGTCATTAATGTCACACTGTAAGATCTCAGATGTCATTAATGTCACACTGTAAGATCTCAGTTGTCATTAATGTCACACTGTAAGATCTCAGTTGTCATTAATGTCACACTGTAAGATCTCAGTTGTCATTAATGTCACACTGTAAGATCTCAGATATCATTAATGTCACACTGTAAGATCTCAGATGTCATTAATGTCACACTGTAAGATCTCAGATATCATTAATGTCACACTGTAAGATCTCAGTTGTCATTAATGTCACACTGTAAGATCTCAGTTGTCATTAATGTCACACTGTAAGATCTCAGATATCATTAATGTCACACTGTAAGATCTCAGTTGTCATTAATGTCACACTGTAAGATCTCAGATATCATTAATGTCACACTGTAAGATCTCAGATGTCATTAATGTCACACTGTAAGATCTCAGATATCATTAATGTCACACTGTAAGATCTCAGTTGTCATTAATGTCACACTGTAAGATCTCAGTTGTCATTAATGTCACACTGTAAGATCTCAGATGTCATTAATGTCACTGTAAGATCTCAGATGTCATTAATGTCACACTGTAAGATCTCAGATGTCATTAATGTCACTGTAAGATCTCAGATGTCATTAATGTCACACTGTAAGATCTCAGTTGTCATTAATGTCACACTGTAAGATCTCAGATATCATTAATGTCACACTGTAAGATCTCAGTTGTCATTAATGTCACACTGTAAGATCTCAGATGTCATTAATGTCACTGTAAGATCTCAGTTGTCATTAATGTCACACTGTAAGATCTCAGATGTCATTAATGTCACTGTAAGATCTCAGATGTCATTAATGTCACACTGTAAGATCATCCGTATTTTACATCATAAATCAATGACACGTTCGGTGACGGTGAGCTGCACGCGGGATTTATACGGTGGCTACAAAGAAATCTCTAACGTTTATTTTGGTCACGGCTTGTCTTGAAAAACGAAAACAATTTGACGGTCGTCGTAGGATAAGTCACACTGTAGGACTGAGAGTCAAATCTTCTGACTAACAGAATTTTGTCTGAGGTCAAATTTTATCTCAACCGTCATTAATCGGCTGTCGGTGAACATGTCAAACTAACGATCGATGAATTCAGATTTTAGCCTAGGATCAGAGGAATCAAATCGAGTCCAAAATCGCACAGTGTGAACCGGCTTTAGAAGTCTGATGGACAGATTGTGCTGACTGAAATGCGTCGGGACTCGTGTTGCCTCACCTCGAATGTTCCCGCCTTGAGGAGGTTAACCTGGTCGTGTTGGGAGAGCTCCTGGAAGCCAGGGATCCGCTTGGCAAATTCCACGACTTCTCGTACAGCAGGAATGAAACTCTTGGAGAAATCTTCCCAGATCTCATGACCAGGCTTGCAGGGGTCGACGAAGGGGGAGACGCTCATGGGACACACCTGAGAGAAGACCAACAGAGTCAAATTAGACAAGAATCACTTTAGTGCTAAAATGGCTCTGTTTCTATTGTGCTGGGAATCATTGGTGTGCTATTGGCTGAAAGATATCAAGCATAGCGTCAGTTCTGGCAGGTCACGCTAGTCAAGCTCGCATCAGCTGATCCACATCTACCTATAGGAATACAACGCCTCTCACTGTATACATATATAAACTCCTTCAGTGTTATCAGCAGATATCGTGTTTCTCAGGAGCGCATTACCCTCCTCCCTCCCCAGCTCCTCCTCTCGTTAGTAAATTCTTGCTTATGTTGTACTTTAAAATCTTGAATTAATGATATCTGCATACATTCATGTTGGTTCTGTTCTGTTTACCCTAAGGCCGTGTGTCCACCAAAGCGTTTTTTTAACGCGCCTGGCGTATTTTTTCAATTGTTTTCAATGGGAGCGCAACGTTTTCTAAACGCCATGAGCGTAACGAGGCGCTGAGCGTTTTTTTCACGCTAAAGCGCCCGGCGTTTTTTACAGGTCGCCGAGAGTTGAAGAATGTTCAACTTTGGGTAAAACGCAGCGCTCATCACTGTCACTTTTTACCCAGCCGTCCAATCACAGTGGAGGAGGGGCGGGGCTAATACCACACCGACCAACTGTCACAACATTCTTTCTGTACAACGAAATCAACCAGCAGAGCTAACCCAACAAAATGGATGTATTTTTAGTATAAAACAAATGATCTGCGAAATCAATTACAATCAGTTATAAACATTCTCAAGCGCCCAAACTAGGCGTTTTCAGCTGGCCAAAAAAGCTTTGGTGGACACACGGCCTAAGGGGGGTTATCGCTGCTCTTAGCCATGCTAGGCTACATGGATGCGCAGGGAGTTCTCGCCCAGAACACAACCATAACGTCAATCCAAACTGTATGCTAATTGTCAATCGTATTTGACGATAGTGGTCCTGACAGAAACACTCTTTTGGCAAAGCTCTAAGACAGTGGCTGTTTCTCAATATGTTCTTGCGCGATCTTGCGTCCTTGTGTTCTCGCTCTACGTCATCATCAACCGTTGAAGTTCAATTGCAATACTCAAGTATGCAAGTACAGAGGACACATGAAAGTGCCTAGATATGTTCTTGATATCGAGGATGCATCGAATGTAGACTTGAGAGAATCGAACCGTTAAAAATCCCAGAAGACACTGCGGGCGTAAGCTGACCTGTAACCTTTAAACTTCTCGGTTCACACTTAAGAGATTCGAAATACTTGACAGCTCGTGAAAGTACTAGACATTTGCCTGTCTCTTTTGCTTAATTTTAGACCTTAAGAAAGCGGCAGTATTTTTTTTGGCATATTAAAAAGAATCGTTTGAACATTGACAAAGCATAGGTAACACACAGGTTACTCATTTTCATAAATGCACACGGTAATATAAAAAAAGATATAAACTTACATGAAAACAATGTCTATAATAATATGAAAGAAATAGGTTGTGATATTTGTTTGTGATGTTATATTTATTGCGCTTTGGTCATTAATCGCTATTCGTTATTAATCGCTAAATGTGTTCTTCGCAGAGAATGCAATCCCATAATGCATTGTGTCGAGCTTGAATTTTTTTTACATTTATGAATGCATTAGCAGACGCTTTTATCCAAAGTGACTTACAAGAGGAACAAAAGCACCAGGCGAATAAGCTTAGTGCCGACGATCAAATAAATACTTAACCTGTGCTAATTGAAAGCAAACAAGTTGAAAAATATTGAATCCAGTATTTGATGATAATATAGCACAATGAACAATTTACAAGCAATGAGGATTTTCAACACAGCACAAGATGTTAAGAAAAACTGTTTTTAACTGTCCAGTGACCGTAGCACACGTGTGGTTTTGTTTACAAATTTTGGTTAAAAAAAATCAACATTGTATTTGGTCCGGACCAAAGCAAGTGAACTAGCGGACTTTCCTGGTGTGACAATAGTTAACAATATCACCACTGATCCTACGTTATTATTGCTAATATTGATGTATAAACAGCCAATGTCACTAACCAGATGTCCTCTGTTTCCTCATACCAATTTAGCTCAACCAATTACCAAGCAATGCTTAATTTTGTTCAGTCTTTGGTGTAAAAAGCTAACATTAGCAATTAAAGAAAAAACACTTCAGCAAAACATGATCAGCTCAAAGTGTCTGAATAATTTTTAGTCCCAAATTTTAATACATTTTACTGGTAGTCACTGTATGAAGAATTTTTGGGTATATGTCACGGTTTACTTTATTTTGCTATCCTCACTTACATACATTAACTATAGTGTCCTGCACACACTAGTAAAAATATTTAAAACATAATTTTAGGTTTGACTGTATAGACAGCAGAAGGCCACTAACCAGATGTCGTCTGTTTCCCCCCGTCTGGAGTTTGTTCATGTTGTTCCCGTGGAAAGGCAAGTTTTCCGGCTGACGAATGCAAGGGCTCTGAACGCACGGCTGGGTCACATGATACGCCGTCACATGTTCCCTGTACGATCCAGGCGTTTCGGAGCCGGATGAGCTGAACATGAACAGATCCTTACGGGGAACGAGTCCGTTGCTCACCGAATCCTCCTCTCCGCTGTCCGAGGAACATGACGAGGCCGTGTCCATGGGAGCGCTCGACTCCGAGTCCCGGGACAGATCCGACGAGGACCGAGGAGAGGCCGGCGGAGACAGGGAAGAGGAGCTGCTGGTCTCGATGGGACACGGGACGTGAAGCATGTGCTGAAGCTGACTGTTGTTCATCATGTTATTCATGGCCGTCTGCATCTCCAGGAGCATCCGCTGCTTCTCCCGCTTCGGGATGCGTCCGAATCGCACAGCTGAAAAACAATCGCACAGATTGTTTACTGAATTATGCCTTTTTGCATGTTCAACTTATTAGTGTGTGAGTTATTCTCTATATCAGTGTTTCTGAACTCCCTGAAACGCCTCCATTGTAGTCTTGAGTTTCTTCTGGGAACGAACACGTCACAATATTCCTCATTTAAATAATTCATACGCGGAATAAAGGGGCGGGGCCTGGTTGAGTTAGTTAGTAGTGTGTTAAAACCATAGACTGTAAAGAAATATGGACGTAGAGTCTGTGACGTCACCCGTAGTGTTTCTAAAGAGCATTTTTGAGCCCAAAGTGGGCGGAGCCGGCCGTTGCCATCTTGGCAGCGTCACTCCCGGATAAACGAAAATGGGCAGAGGCGGATTAGCTGAGGTGACGTGACGCTAACAGACGGCTAGTAGTGACATCAGCGGCAATCCAGCTGTCACTCAAGTGACCACGCCCATAATTATGCAGAACTTTAAGGCTTAATATAATTTAAACAAATGAGTTATAAAATAATTCACCCCCCTCACAGTCGTCATGAAGGGCTAAATTAGCTATATAGACCAAAACCGCTTTTTGCACCAGGCTGCAAACATATATTTTTCTGCTGTAAAGTTGTGCATATTAACATGCGGGTCTATGGGATTGAGTCTCTTTTGCATCTAGTGGCCAGTTGATGAACTGCAGTTTAAGTCACTTCCGTGTTGGATTCAAGAGAGAGACCGGGAGGTTACCGCTTGCTGGTTATGGTAAGGGGCGGGACATTTCCCAAACACACTCGAAGTGCTCGACCAATCACAACACACTGCTCCAGCCGACCAATCAGAGCACAGTGTGCTTTTCAGAAGGAGGGGCTTCATAGAGACAGGAACTAAACAGAGCGTTACTGACAGACTGGGAAGAGAGGAGCCGCAACAATGGAGAATATGGAGAATAATCAACTTTCAAGCAGGAAAACCTGTTCTAGTAGAGCCCAAAAACAACATCAAGACTTTGAAAAGGGCAGAATAGGTCCTCTTTAAGAGTCAATGCTTCCAGTTCTTCCCCGTTTAACTATTCTTCTGCTTGACTAGTACAAAAGTAGTTGTGCAAGTCCTAATGTCAACATCACAGAAGCTTGAGCTCATAAGGGAGAAGAATATGCTTGAAACTCACCGTCTCGCGACATCCCGACAGATAAACACTTCTTGAAGCGGCACTGCTGGCAGCGGTTGCGGTTTATCCGCACAATAGTGCAGCTCTCCGTCTTCAGGCATTTCTTGTACTGAATGTTCTGCTGGATGCTTCTTCTGAAGAAACCCTGTAAAAACAATCAGCGCAATTATTCCCTAGCAGTGCTTAGTTTTATTTATATACTAAATAACAACTCCAAGTATTTTATACCTGGAGATATTACGGGTCTGTTCCAAATACTATAAAGTAAATCAAGTTTGACTTGACTTGATTTGAAAGTATGCATGCAGTGCTGCTCTAGAATTTGGCTAAAAGATTCGTTTTCACATTGTGGTCGTGCCAATGATGCCTTAAAATGCGCCATTACCTGTACATGAGCAGATCACTGTTTTGGAACGGACTCAAACTGTTAGCTGATCCTGAGAGAAGTGTGTCCTTACCTTGCAGCCTTCGCAGGCATGAACGCCGTAGTGGAAGCCTGAGGCCACGTCTCCACACACTTTACACAGTAACACCATTCCATTGAGCTCTGGAAAATATGCATGTAAGAGAAAGAGTCAAATCAAGTGCACAAAAACATGCACGAATTGATTTCAAATATGCATTTCCTTATTGTTTGTGCTTGGTTACATGAAAATTGGTTATGCTGGATCTTAAATTCGATAATCTTGCGTTTGTTTTATTGTAATGCTTAATGAAGGTCATGGGACTGAAACATTGCTAAATAAATTTTTTGCAAGATGGGATAGTGTGTGTTCTAGTTTATTGATACGCACCTATCAATTATTTGCAGATGTGCTAGGTCAATTGTTTATTGACTAGATTACAATTATTGACTAGATAAAAAAATGCAATGCAATCTCAAAATGGCTATAGAATCCCATATAAAGCTGATTCAGCACTTCTTCTTGTATGTAACTCACTGGTGATGCTGCTCTTGGCGGCGAGGCTCTTGTCGCGTGGGTGAAGGCGTTTCGACAGCAGGCCAGCGCTGGGCAGGTCTGGGATACGGCTCGGTTTACTGGGCAGAGGAGGGGAGGATGATGGGGATTGGCTGTTTGAGCTGTCACTCATGCAGGACTCAAGGCTGGAGGCGGAGCTTGAGGAGCAAACGTAGGCTATCACGCCTCCTTGAGAAAAAAACAAAAAGTGTTTTAAGAGTACTTTAAGACAAAATGATGCACAGTACTAAACATGCACAAATTGATATACAAATATGCATTTCCTAGATTTAAAAAAATGAAAGATTGGAATTTTTCTTTTTTTAAATGCAAAAAAGCTGATATTATTTCCCATTGTTTTTGTTTTTTTGTTCTACTGGTCTAATAATGAATCTAATAATGTTCTTATTTTTATGGAATCTTGTTTCTGCCTCTAATAAAAAGGTAATTACTACTTTACATCTTGAAATTCTAACTTTATTTCTCAGAATTCTGAGATTACGTATTGGAATTCTAATTTTATTTCTCAGAATTCTGAGATTACATCTTAGAGTTCTGACTTTTTGTTTCCGCCACGGAATAAAAAAATAAAAAGGTTTAAAAAGTACTTCATATTACAACTTTATCACAACTTGGACTGTTCTCCAAATTGCAAGTTAATATCACAATTCTGAGTTTATTAAGCTTTTTTTTTCTGTGAACAAAAACGTTAAATTGTGAGATAAAAAGCTGCAGTTACCTTTTTAATTTTTTATTCTGTGGCGGAAAATGAGCTTATTATAATAAAAACAAATATAATACAGGCAAAAAACAAAAGCACATCAATCCCACTACAAATGAAGATGTACTGAAACTGTTATACTCGTGATACAGTTTGACCTGCTTCATTGCATTTCATTCGCATATTGTATAACTGCGTTATGTAAACTAACATCAATGGATCCATGCTATGGAGAAATCACAAAAAAATATGCTTGCATGACTTTTTAAAATTATTATATTAATTATATATTTATATAATCTTATAATGTTCCCATGTTGGATGAACTTCCCTATTTTAGACAGTTCATGATGACCCAGTTTTAAATGAATGAAACTGCAAAGCATTGTTTAATTACACTATATAGACTGTAGCACTAGTACCATGGTTAAATGAATATGGTATGAGTATCATGGCATATCAAAAGAACAATTTGATACCATCAATGCATTTTTATTGGGTAAAGCAGTCCAAGATGTACACTACATTTATGCATATAGCCTATATATTCATAAACGTGTGCATACATGGATTTAACCGGCTGTGCCTCCACAAACACAGAGTAAAAATGTGCTGGAGATTTTTAAAAGGACATGGTAGGTAGCCTAAATGATTGCTCAACCCTTATTTTCTCAGACCCACCCACACGTGGACCTCTCGTGTTTTGTACGGGAAGAATAACTAGGTCACTAGCTGTCTACTGCCTCCCTCACGTGGTACTGCAGAGTCTCGCGTCAGGGCAGTGTGCTAAATTATGCAACCGCCTGCTTTCGACCAATCAGGGGTTACGTATCGGGCGTCACGACCAATCAGCGGCCGAGCCTCGTCTCCTCGTACACACATGCACATGACTGAGCCATGTGAGCTCGAGCCTTCTAGTACTTCGAGTACTGAGTGCGCGTGACGTCACGGGCACTCCTAACCCACATACACTGTTTGACGTGCACTACGTTGCAGCAATGCAATGCAAGCAATGGAAAGCATGTCAAAGGCGCTTTAAATCACAAAATAAAATAGAATAGTGCACACATCTACTTTGTGATACCGTAAAAGAGGTTTAAAGCTTCACTAATAAGTCAGAGGGAAGATATTACAATATATTTTTTACACATAAATCAGTAAAGATATGCACAACAGAATGAGGGTTAAATGTAGATTTAACAATAAATGCAATTTATTAACTTCTTAATCAAACATCAACAGAAACGCATACTATTATGCACACATAATAAAGATGACAAATAAGATTTTTAATTAAAAATATATATTTTTTTATCAAGATTTATATAGGGATTTCGCTCAAAACAGCTATTTGCTAAAACATTTGAGAGGAACTAAATCTATCTAACATGCCCGTGTCTAGAATTCACTAGAAATAAATGCTTATTCCTTAATACTTGCCGGTTTTTCCATGACAGTGGAAATCTTGTATGCTATTATCAAAATATCATCTCATGATACCATCACTGTTGTAATTGTAAACATTTCCTTTCTTCAAATAACAGGAGTAGCCTGATTTTCCTTATCATGCTAAACACATAAAAACATGAATTAAAAACATAATAATTACAAGCAATAATAATGACACGTCTTACCTTGCTTTGTTGATTGCATGTTTTCAGTCTTCAGGCTCTTGATATCTATAATTCTGCCTGTCAGTAGTCTAATAATTCCCGATGTGTAACTCGAGCAGGTCAGATCCAGTGTTTGTTCAGATCCTTCAGTGTTTCATCTGTTCTCTCGAGCGTTCGACTCACAATGGAACGAAAGGAACTCCCAGGTCTCGCACGAGCGCTCAGAACTCAATGTTCTCGAGCTGGTGTTTCCGTCACTGGCTCCGCCCCTTTAACCCAGTGACACACTTTCACCCGTCCAGAGGCGAAACCCGCGTATGGCAAGCCGTTTTAGCTTTTATTCTTTACCAGGGTATGAATTCAACAATTTTTATTAGTTAAAATGCCAATCTTGATATCAGGAATTGCATTTCCACTATAGAAAAATGTTAATTCTTGATATCAACAATGACGCCATCGCTCGAAGAACTACGAATTCGTAATTATAGTAATTACTATAACGAAGAAAACTGATATCTGTAATTGTATTGTCACCATAGGCCGCCATTCAAATTCAATTGTTGATAATCATCAAGAATTGATTTCTTATTAGTTGAAATTCCAATTTCACATATCCGAAATAGTAAAAATCATATATTTTTTAGATATCAATGATTGTGTGGTTTATAGTGCAAAAGTCTGTTCTTGATATCAACAATTGAATTGCTACAAGTAAACATGTTCATTTTTTATTAAAAATGCTGGGTTGTTGTAACCCAACTTTGGGTCAAATATGGACAAACCCAGCCGTTGGGTTACATTTTTTAATTACATTTTTAACCCAACGTTTGGGTTTGTCCATATTTGACCCAAAGTTGGGTTACAACAACCCAGCATTTTTAGAGTGATGAACGTGATCGACATGAAATCAAAATTGACATTATTTTAACGTTGTATTGCGATGTTTATTATAAATTATCCATGCACATCATTATTGTTTTAAATTCGAATCAGAATAACAGCATCATCTCTTCTCTTCTCTGATGACGAGGGCGGGGCAACCTGTCAATCACATGAGATCCACCAATAGCAAACCACAACCATCCAATCGCCCAACATTTGTTCTTGTTTGAGAAGCATTTCACTCGATAAACGGCACAGAAGGGAAGACAAGTTTTTATTCATTAACACACAAGAATTACATTAATATATTACATTTTAAAATCCCATTGTAGTCAATAATTCAAACCGTGTTTTTAAGGTTCACTGCAGTTTTGGAAGAAAATACTCAGCAATGGTGTTGACTTATGAATTTGTACATGGGTTGTCTTAAAAACACCACATATACATATAAACAACATTAAAAACTCGTTTTTCACTATAACTTTACCCATAAAATGCCATATATCTTGTTTTCCTTCGGTACATTTATTCAGCTAAGCTCAACTACACTTTTTTCACTGCCAGGACAAATACATGAGCCATGACAGAATCATAAAATATGGGTTTGATGGTTATGCAACATGGTCATGAATCTGGTTGGTTATTTCCAAAACAATAACCTGATTTAACAAGCTCAGCGTCTGTTATAAGTCACATAATGTACCGTACACCACAGCCTGAACATTTTTTTTCTAATCAGATCCCTGTTTGGAAGAACTCTAGGACACGACGTCCTGTACTCTACAAACCCAGAGGAGAAGGTGTGGTTAAATGCACCAGATGAACAGCTAAAAATAACCATTTGGTAAAGTAGGTCTATTGCGTACCATTTCACCATAACCCATGAATTATTAACCAGATCTTGATCTATATCTCAGATAATTGACTGCATTAATCCACATATCTCAGGCTGCAGTGAGATACCATACAGAGCATGGGTTATCCATACACGCTAGATATGTTTAAATATACTTCTCATTTTGATTTCTCATTTCCATCAGATACAGCACAATAAACAGAGTCATCCACTGACATCTAGTGGACAGGCTAGATCTCTACAGTCTTCCTTACATGGGCGAATCAATGGAAAACAGGTGACTTGAAGTTCTCAGAAGCTGGTGTTATCATGACCCTGGGTTGTTTGAACGGGTCATCTGGTTTAAATGTGATTTCAGAGAAGCCGTCGGGATCACAGATATTACTGCTCTATTATTAGATCATGATAACGTTTAATAAGCAGCATACACATGATTGGAATCATAATGATTATTAAATACATGTTGATAATCATACACTGGAATCTAAATGTCTGAGACTATATTAAAACAAGATGTGATTTTCTCCCCTTCAAATCTGGAAGTTTTAGGATTTTGGAAACGTTAGGACAAAGAATGGTTCCGATGTAAAATAAATAATACATGTTTAAGATTCTCTGCAACAGGTCATTCATCAAATGTAAGTAAATTAGTTAAATTTATCATCTTACTGTTCTTCCTTCAAGAGAATGAAATGTAATCAGTGTTATTTTATATTAGGCTATATCATGTATTAATATTTTGAGTAAGGTTTTATTTTATATTAATTTTAAATTAAGTTTTAGTAGGCTAATTCTGTAATGTGCTTTTGTCAATTTTGATCCTTTTTTATATTTTCATATAATTATTATTTTTTATTTCCATTTCAGTTTTAAGTAATTTTAGTATACTTCAACTCAAGCTTATTCACATAGGGTTAAGGAAAGATGAGTAAATAATCGCATAATTTTCATTTTTGGGTGAACTGTTCCTTTAAGACAGCTGGCCGTGACACTGGACTGACCTGGATCAACCTGAGTAAATGAGTTTGACATTTTATTATTTGGGGTGTGAAATTAGCAATGATTGACCAACCTTTTGGCATTTGTGGTGAGAATGTCTTGCTCATCATTATAGTCTCCAACAGCAGATAGATGTAATGTGTGTGAAAGGTTAGTTTGTAGAACAGACAAGAAACTTCGGTCACCATCATATGATTCTACATAGTAAATGAACTGTGAACTCCTGACTAACATAAAAAACCAATCGGAAAATTTCCAAATTTTACCACTGTGGATCAGACATAATGACATTGTATGATTTATTAACAATGTTGGTTGATGTGGGCTGAGATCATACGATTGTTACCTAGGTTAACTTAATTGTTGTTTATTAAACGACGAGACACTCGATCACCTATCGTGATTTCACAAGTAGCCTACGGGTGTTCTGCTTAGGCACCATTTTGTGGTCAAAATCATAGTAATGGAATACACCAATGTAAAATAAATAGTAACATTTATTAATAATAATAAGAAACAATATTCGCTAATGAACAGTATTCGTATAAAAAGTGGGCTTTTTATGGTTACTAAGCAACGTGGCAGCGGCTCATTAAAACGCGCGCAGTCACAGGTGTTCATCCAATCAGAATTTAGAGCGGGAACTGTGGGTTTTAAATGTTGCGTTTTAGCAAAACCTCGACTAGTTTGGTGTGGTTAATATAATATACCGTTAGAAAACTTCCTTCCATAACCGTTTTAATGACATCTCTTCAGTGCCTTTGCCTCGTGAGAGTGACTTTTGCTGGAAAGAAGACAAACATTTGTAAGTTTATACAATGATAAAACTGCTTGATAAATGAGTAACAATATAATAACTAACAAACAAACAAACAAAAAATCCATGATAATTCACAAGGTAACTCATGAATCAAAAGAGTTATTGGCTTTAGGGAAGACCACTATTTTATTTCAGTGAATATTTTACAGGTTGTACATATGTTTATGTATGCATGAATTTATTTATTTAAATTTGAATTTCTGTATGTACACAAACCTTAAAGACACTGAACATTTTTGCCTTTACTTACCAGGAAAAAGATCATTTGACATGTTGACCATTTGTGACAACATGCCCCTATAAGTTGTTACTATAGGAACCTTCCAATAAGCAGCCTGCCTAATAATACATGCTTTCAGCTAAATCTACACAGTAAAACTAATGCAAAACATTCCATCTCGAAATTTATCTTGAAATGTTAGTTTGGCAGACAGAATTGACATATTTATTTGAATACCAACTTTAAAAAACAAACAAACAAACATAATTTACATAAAATGCAGATAATCCAGATATCATCCTAACAAACACTGCTAGTTAGGAGACAACTAGGTGAAATTATATTAAAGAATAAAAGTTTTGTGTGACTGATGCTGAAAGCACATGTAAAAATTGCATGATTAGCAAAGAAATTCTGCACAATGAAATTATCTTGAAATATTAGTTTGGAGGACACAATTTACATAAATTATAATTTATTTTAAGTAGGGCTGTCAAATGATTAATCATGATTAATCACATCCAAAATAAAAGTTTTTTTTACATAATATATGTGGGTGCACTGTGTATAATTATTTGATATATATAAATACACACACATGCTTGTATATATTTAAGAAATATGTTCATGTATATATGGTATATAGATTTATATATAATTTATATTATATATAAATATTTTATATATAAATAATTTTTTTTCTTAAATATACATGCATGTGTGTGTATTTATATATATACAAAATAATTATACACAGTGCACCCACATACACTCACCGGCCACTTTATTAGGTACACCTGTCCAACTGCTCGTTAACACTTAATTTCTAAGCAGCTAATCACATGGCGGCAACTCAGTGCATTTAGGCATGTAGACATGGTCAAGACAATCTCCTGCAGTTCAAACCGAGCATCAGTATGGGGAAGAAAGGTGATTTGAGTGACTTTGAACGTGGCATGATTGTTGGTGCCAGAAGGGCTGGTCTGAGTATTTCAGAAACTGCTAATCTACTGGGATTTTCACGCACAACCATCTCTAGGGTTTACAGAGAATGGTCCGAAAAAGAAAAAACATCCAGTGAGCGGCAGTTCTGTGGGCGGAAATGCCTTGTTGATGCCAGAGGTCAGAGGAGAATGGCCAGACTGGTTCGAGCTGATAGAAGGGCAACAGTGACTGAAATAACCACTCGTTACAACCGAGGTATGCAGCAAAGCATTTGTGAAGCCACAACACGCACAACCTTGAGGCGGATGGGCTACAACAGCAGAAGACTCCACCGGGTACCACTCATCTCCACTACAAATAGGAAAAAGAGGCTACAATTTGCAAGAGCTCACCAAAATTGAACAGTTGAAGACTGGAAAAATGTTGCCTGGTCTGATGAGTCTCGATTTCTGTTGAGACATTCAGATGTTAGAGTCAGAATTTGGCGTAAACAGAATGAGAACATGGAACCATCATGCCTTGTTACCACTGTGCAGGCTGGTGGTGGTGGTGTAATGGTGTGGGGGATGTTTTCCTGGCACACTTTAGGCCCCTTAGTGCCAATTGGGCATCGTTTAAATGCCACGGCCTACCTGAGCATTGTTTCTGACCATGTCCATCCCTTTATGGCCACCATGTACCCATCCTCTGATGGCTACTTCCACCATGTCACAAAGCTCTAATCATTTCAAATTGGTTTCTTGAACATGACAATGAGTTCACTGTACTAAAATGGCCTCCACAGTCACCAGATCTCAACCCAATAGAGCATCTTTGGGATGTGGTGGAACGGGAGATTCGCATCATGGATGTGCAGCCGACAAATCTGCGGCAACTGTGTGATGCCATCATGTCAATATGGACCAAACTCCCTGAGGAATGCTTCCAGCACCTTGTTGAATCTATGCCACGAAGAATTGAGGCAGTTCTGAAGGCAAAAGGGGGTCCAACCCGTTACTAGCATGGGGTACCTAATAAAGTGGCCGGTGAGTGTATATTATGTAAAAAAAAACTTTTATTTTGGATGTGATTAATCACGATTAATCATTTGACAGCCCTAATTTTAAGATATTTTTATGCAGAAACAGGTACACCAATGTTAGTAATTGCAAAACATACATGCATTTAAATGATTCTTCCCTGATCTGTGAAAAGCTCTCCTGAAAGTCTGCTTTTTCTTCCAGGGAATTGGATCAATCATGCAGAGATTCACAGGAGATCTTCAGGAGAACAGGTAGAGCATGAACTCGGATTCATTCATTTGTAACCTATTATCACTTCACTAGGCTTGATTTTTTTATACATTGAAATGTGTGAAAATGGGGAGAAACATGTGCATCTTAATAAGAAAATTAAGCTCCAGAAACCTTCATCTGCTTCAAGTCATGTATAGAGTTCTTATAAAATAACAAAAACATTTTGTGAAAATAATTCCCCAACACTTCTCTACTCTCTCAAGCAAATATCTGCATAAAAATAAATAAAATAAGACTTGAAATGGCTTAGAGTTTGCCAACCTTGGTCTGATAGCAAAAAAGATTGTATGTTTGATAATATCATTTCCTGGTTATTGGTTAAAATTGGTACCATCACCATTTATTCAAATATTATTAAAAATGTGTTAAAGATTTATGCAAGCATATTGCGAAGTTGTGCTTGTTTTATTTGTGATAATGCAATGAAACATGACAAATTGTGCAACATAATTTTAACCCAGGCTGTCATACAAAGAAATTACGAACATATTTTATTTTAAGGTGACATAGTTATTGTACCTACTCGGATAAGTACTGGGTAATATTAATTAACTACATGTACTAGTTACGGTTAGGGTTTGGTTTAGTTACTTGTAATTATTTATAATTTACTGTTATTACTATAGTAAGTACATGTACTGACGTGTAACTACGTCACCTTAAAATAAAGTATTAACTTGTGTTCTCATATTTAAATATATTTTCCTCATGTTTTGATGGTTTAATCAAACTTATAGGGTCATTAAAAACAAATATCCCATCTGGATGTCACTACTGTACAAACCAGAGCTCTTGCATGACATTTATAAGATAAAACAAGTAGAAATGCATAAGATATAATGCTTTTTTTTTTTATTCATGTGTGTCGGTGTACCATAAAATCAAACTAAATCTGCAAATTTTCTGTTACACTTTTGTCCAAATCAAGAGCTAATGCCAAATATGAAAAGCATGCAAATACTAAGAATAGTGTAATTGCTGACTTTAAACAAGTTATTATACACACTATTCTACACGTTTGAAAAGAGAAAATGTGTATCTGTTAACAAGATTCAGACCAGCCAATGCCGATAATCCAGATATCATTCAGGCAAACGTATCAGGCCATCACTACTAGTTTTTATTATTAAAGAACCCAATTTTGCAGCGTGACAGATGTTAAACCACATGTAGGAAGTCAAGCGTAACACGAGAGAGAAAGGTCAAACTGAAAACACATGCACTGAATATATGACACTACATACAGTAAACGACAATTCAGCCACAGTGTTTATTTATGGTGTTTTTCATGAAGCAAGTGCACAACAGTCCATTCTGGCCAGAGGTGGCATATATGTACACGTTTTTTTATTTTTTTTTTATTCACAAGCAAACCTATCGTCGAGTGGCTGCCATGACTTTGAGTTTAAAAAATACATACAAACAAAACAAGAGGGCAAAGTTTGGAGCTGAACGGATGCGATCCGACATCCGGTTACATGCATGGAAATATTACTGACTTCTAACAAAAGGAGAGAGAGGAGAGAGAAAAGAAATACACTATACAGTGATGAGAAAAACAAATAGTTCATAAGCTGTATTTGTTCCTGATGCCACTTAAAAAGAAAGGATATACATACATTAAGTTGAAGGACAATAATAATAATAATAACAATAATATTCCTTTTCACCTACAGTAAGGTAATTCAAACATTCAGATAATTGGAAAATAAAGTCCCAATCTACTCTTTGTATAAAAAGAAACTTTCAAGTCAACAAGGAACAAAGGACAGTTTTCTTCACAGAAAGGTCTACAGGAAGTTTGAAGGAAGAAGGGCCAGATCTATTGTTGCACTTGGTGTGTGTGTGCTTTCAGCAGACGGGGAGAGGTAGAGGCACAGAAGGGGGGAGGGGGTATAGTGTGTGTGTGTGTGTGTGTCGAGGAGAGGGGTGATACTTTATGTGGCGTATCTCTTCGTCCACTGTTTAGCTATTCTGTCATGTTCTGTTCTGTTGGTCAAGTACTGTGTGGCGATGCTCCCGACCAGAGGATCCGCTGCGGACACCAGAACATTCGTCAGGAAAACACAGTTCATCTGCTACTAATGGGCCTTTCACACAGGACGCGGAATGCGCTGCGCTATGAAACCCATTCATTTCAATGGCTTGCGCCGCGCGAAGACGTTTTGTTGCTGCGTCGACCAAAGCGCAAGTGCAGCTCGCGCGCACGCCGCGGTCAAAGTGCAAAATACCGTATTTTCCGCACTATAAGGCGCACTTAAAAGCCTTCAATTTTCTCAAAAAACGACAGTGCGCCTTATAATCCGGAGCGCCTTCTATATGGATCAATTGGTTAATAACACTCCGCGTTATTAAATTCGCCCGCGAACTCGCGCTCGTGTCCATCTTATGCCCGCTCTGTCACACGGCCAGTTCAACCTCGTATAAATCAGGTTATGTGTGTAAGTCACGAGCACTCACTCTTACTAACAGACACACTGTCCCCGGCGCTGCTCGCGCGTCACAGAATGTTCATAAAGCGCTCCCCGTTCACAGTAACCGGGTCGTCTCATTCAAAACAGCCAGCTGTTGCTGTCAACGAGCGGCAAACGCGTCGTCCAATTTGCATCATTCGCAACGCCCGGCGCGAATCATGAGTCTTTTCGCGTCTTTGCATTGACTTTGTATGTAATCTACTCGCACAAATAATTAAATTCGCGTTCGGTGTGAACACACCATAAGTTACGTGCCCGCCCCAGCGCGCTCACGCTTACTAATAACGCAAACCCAGTCAAACGTTTGACTGCAGTATCTTATGCGCCTTATAATCCGGTGCACCCTATATATGAAAAATGTTCTAAAATAGGTCATTCATTGAAGGTGCGCCTTATAGTGCGGAAAATACGGTAGTTCAACTTTTGCCGCTGCGCTCTGTGACGATTACCAGCGCAGCCAATAGAAACGGGACATCCAAACAAACACGGAAATCAAAATGGATGAACGGCTAGCACTGTGCACGGGACAGATACATAGTTTACTGCTGACCGAAAGGAGGAACAACAATCAAAATAACTAACGTTATTATACTGACGTGTAGAACTCCCGCTTAAAGTTTTTGAAAACTCCGCCTACTTTGCTCTGTCATAGCGCAGCGCAAATCTCCAGTGGTGGAGGAAGTACTGAATCTCAGTACTTAAGTAAAAGTACAAATAACCAGAGACATATTTACTTTAGTAAAAGTAGAAGTACCACAATGACAACCCTACTTAAGTAAAAAGTAAAAAGTACCTGATTTTAAATGTACTTTAATTATAAAAAGTAAAAGTACTTGCATAACAATTTATTCTCTTAATGTCTATATTCTAATGATTAATAAAACAGTTAATTCTAACTCATTCAACCTAATACTTTTGTCACCATTTCTGAACAAGCTTGCAATTAGGCAATATAGCCTACACATCAAGCTTACTATATACCCTTACTATATACGGTATATATATATATATATATATATATATAAACACATATTATGTTAAAACGCCGTATATGACGGCGTTTGCTGTAAACGCGATTCATTTATGGCGTAATTCTGAACCTCTTGGCTTGCCATACTAATCCTAACCAAACGTATAATACACACGCACCCCACATCACTACTAAATCTACCAATGCGTTTCCTATGCATGTAAAAACTAATTTTCGCGTATAAATTGCACGATAAACACACTGCGTGCAATAGAGACGCATTTAGTGTGACCGGGTTGATATATCTATGGCAACCAAACTTCACTGGTGAGACAGAAACGTGCAATGAACGGACGGTCAGGATTACGTTTTGGCAGGGGAAAAACTGATCAGAAAATTTAACGAAAATGTAACAGAACTTTGTAGAAATGTAGTGGAGTAGAAAGTATAATAATTGCTGCGAAATGTAACGAAGTAAAAGTAAAAAGTATGCACTATTTAGTCTACTTAAGTAAAGTACAGATACGTGAAAAATTTACTTAAGTAAAGTAACGAAGTATTTGTACTTCGTTACATTCCACCACTGCAAATCACGTTGTATCTGAAGGGCAACGCTGAACCCAGCGGCCAGCGCAGCGCATTCTGCGTCCTGTGTGAAAGCCGCTTTACGGGATAAACTACTGCTTAGACTTGGAACACACCCCTAACGTGTGTCAAAAGTTTGGAAACATTTAAAAAACAGATCGGATGTGTTCTATGACAGTGTAAACGGGAAAAAAACGCATGCATTCGGATATTTGCGAGATCGGTTTCAGGCCTCGTTCATTTATGGAAATAAATCAGATATGTGCCAATGCGACTGTCATGTAAACAGGCAGATTGGATTTTCCGAGGCATTAGGCTGTGTCTCCGCGGTTTAATGACGAGAGAAACCCCGACGCGCATCTGCGGATGGACGGATGGCCCGACGAAACTTTGTGTCGTCGTAGGAGAGGAATGTGGACACACGTTGACACAACATATCAAAGGTTGGCTTGCTCATCCTAAAATTTCGGACCCACTGCTCCTCGTTAAGCCCGCCACGATCTCATGAAAGTGCGTTTATTGCACGATTTTTTTTTCACGTGGCATTTACGCCAAAAATAGTTTTTGCGTGCATGATACGCACTTTATGGCGTTTAATACGCACGTTTACAGTGCGTATCATATGCAAGCAAAAACTATTTTTGGCGTAGGCTATAAATGGCATGAGAAATAAAATTTGTGCTATAGATAGGCTACTCACTTTTATGAGATCGTGTTGTATGTTCCCACCTGTCCTGAGATCTCGCTGCGCGTTCGTCCATCTGAGCAAGAAGACCCCTTTAAACATGCGCGATGTTTCAGTCAAGTGTAAACACATGACTCGGATATGGGTCACAATTTAAAGAACGTGTAAACGGACGGTAAAAAAAAAAAATCGGATATAGCCAACAAATCAGAATTGGGCATCAAGACCTGCAGTGTAAACGAGGCCTTATACTCAACCAAGGCTGCATTATTCATCGGGCCTCATTTCCAAGTTAGCCTGGGTGTTATTTATCAGTGGAGACAGTTCATCCAGTTGCATAGCTCGCCGGTGCTAGGCTAGCGCGAGTCAACGGTAACTGCTAGCCTGCCATTAAAAACAGTTTTACCCACTCCACAGTACACCAAACAAATAAACAATGAAATGATAAATAATGGATTCGTTCAACGTGATGGTTTTGAATTTCTTGAAATATGATTGGAATCACTTCAATAAAGTAAAATACTGTAAAGTTCAACATGTGCAGTGCAAGTCTGTCATATAGGGTTTATACAACTATAATGAGAACATCATTATAATTGTGTGCTTGGGACATGGCCATTAGTGGTGAGACTTTGTTTTTGTAATCAGGCTCTCAAATTATATAACAAATTTTATTTAGATTTATCGGCAAATATATCGGTTATCGGCTTTCAAATATAAAGAATTATCGGTATCGGGCAAAATTTTCATATCGGTGCATCCCTAATATTATTTCAGTGTTTTCTGTGTGAAGTTATGATATAAAGTAATTTATTCCTGTGATCAAAGCTGAATGTTCATCATCATTACTCCAGTCTTCAGTGTCACATGATCCTTCAGAAATCATTCTACGGTAATATGATGATTTGCTGCTCAAGAAACATTTATGATTGTTATCAATGTTGAATTTTTTTTTTTGCTGTTTAACATTTCTGTGGAAACAATGATACCATTCAAACATTTGTGGTAAGATTAAAAAAAAGAAAGAGAGAAATTATTATTTTTATTCATCAAGGCTGCATTAAATTGATCGAACTAAATAAATAAACGCTGTTCATTGAACTTTCTATTCAAAGAATCCTGAAAAAATAATCACCATTTCCTCAAAAACTATTTTCAACATTGATTTCTGAAGGATCATGTGACACTGAAGACAGGAGTAAATATGCTGAAAATTTAGCTTTGATCACAGAAATATTAAATATGTATTTCACAATATTACTATTTTTTACTGTATTTTTGATCAAATAAATGCAGCCTTGGTGAGCAGAATAGTCTTTCAAAAACATTAGTTTCCAAACTTTTGACAGAGTAAACTGAAAAAGAAAATATACCAGCCAATGGCGATTCTATTACAAAAGTGTGTGTGGAGGGTTGAGGCTGGAGTCACGTTATGCAGTGTGTGAGTCTCACCTGGGTTACAGTCTGTGAGGAGAGAGCAGATGGACAGCAGCACCTTCGAGATGGTGAGAGCGGGACTCCAGTTGTCCTTCAGGATGTCCAGACAGATCACGCCCTGACTGTTGATGTTACAGTGGTAGATCCGCGTGCGGAACGTTACCTGGGAGAGGACGAGAAATTAACAGGATTGATATTGAAGTCTTTTGCTACTTTTAATTTTTGAGGACATTAGTGCACCTTTGATGCATGCTAACTAGGGCTGTAACGATACGCGATATAAAATCGAAATCGCGATACTCAGGTCCATGATCCTGTATCGCGATGTGAGAAGGCAGAATCGCGATCACACCCCTTCCAACTCCCAGAGTTATCCTTCCTGTCCTGAACCAGGGCTCGAATTTCGGCGCGGGTATTGCGCATAATTCTAATCATTCCCGCAGGTCTCCCATTTATAATGCGGGAAATTCCCGCAATCGTAATCCACACAGATAATAAAATCAAATCATTCTTTTAACAACTATCTTCCAGACGCAATGTCACAAACAGCGTGAGTGTTCAGCGGTGCAGCGCGCGTCTTCTATCTCTTCTCTCATAATGTGTTGTGCAAGGCAGGCATCAAGCGCTGCGGCGATAATACACACTCGCGTGAGTCGGGACCATAGACTGTAAGGTCGGGACATGACGGAATATTCACTTGCACAATCGGGCCAGCAGTGCATCGTGACTGAAGTCTTTTTAAGTCTTACCAGTTTAAACATTCAAGCGATTTTAAACTAATCAGTGCTCGCGCGCTCTCTGAGATTATTTTCTATGCGCACATTCATAGAAAATCCACCTCAAAAACAGCTGGCTAGTAACTATTTTTCGCGGATTATATTGCTTTAACACGCAAAATTGTCAATTTCGGTCTTTGTGAGTAGGCTATACTCTAAATATAGTCGGTTTTGTCTTTAATAAGCATAAAACGCATGCCAGTATAATGAACACAGGATCCGTGCACTAGCTCTTAAAGTGACGGAAGCCATATGTGTCTGTCATTAATTTTGTTGTCAAAACAACAAAAGATGGCTTTAAGTTAAAGGAATCAGGATTAATAGCCTATGTATTTAATTTATTCAGGACTAAAATACTACCCAGTGTTATTTTCCATTTGATTACTTTATTCAGTATCTGTATATGAATACTAGTGTTAGACCTATTCAAAAACTTTTCTCTTTAATTGTCTTTATTTGTATCTTTATTCTATTGTATTTATTTGTGCTACTTTTTTCAATTTAATTAAACAATTTAAATCAAGCTTCCTTGTGATGTGTAAATTCTTAACAACAATATTACCCCATTGTAAAAATGCAATGAGCACAAACATTTAGGCAAGATAAATGTAATAATTTTGTTTGGAAAAAATGCCCCCCCCCCCCCTTTCTCCCCCTCAAACAAAAAAAATCCCCCCCATGAGAATCATCTAAAGGGGGATTTCCCCCCCCATTTTCCAAAACGAAATTCAGGCCCTGAGAACTACCACATCTTTAAAGTACTATTAGTATTATTTGAAGTTATACATTATAAAATACGTAGACCTACCACAAAACTAGTTGAGGATAAATTATTTAAAATTTGGCAATTTCAGCATTATAGACGTGAAATTTGCAGCCAAAACTTGAAATATAAGTTCTCAGAAAGTGCATTAAATTAATCCTCAATTGACCGGCAACACGTCCAACATGCAGATGCATATCCTACGGCACCATCCCGAAATCAATTTAGTTGGAGTACAGAACACAACCCAAAAGCAGCAGCCTACACTGCCTAGTATAGTTTAATCATTTGCATAGTTATTATTGTTCTTTGGTGTTTAGATTATACAGGTTTTTCCTAATGTTATTTCATAAAAATACCGGTATTTTTTTTCTTCTCTCAAAATCTCTTTTTTTTTACCACAAGCCCCGCCCCCTCAAGCCCCGCCCCCGTGATAGAATCGCGATACGAATCGAATCGTGGGTCAAAAATCGTGATACGAATCGAATCGTGGGTTTGGTGTATCGTTACAGCCCTAATGCTAACCACTAGCCAGGGTTATTATAGTTAAAGTCCCCGTAAAGTCAAAATTAAGTACGTGTTCTGAGTTTGTCACACCACAGAAAAATGTGTTATTAGCCACCCAGCCAAATTTGAATGATAAAAAAAGCAAGTAAATAAAATAAGCGATCAAAATCTTGAAAAAATTAGCATTATTCTCTGCTCTCAAATGCTGGGGGCGTGTCCTCTGGGGGCGTGTCCACTGGGGGGGGGGCGTGTCTGCTGGGGGCGTGTCTGCTGGGGGCGTGTCCGCTTTTTTTTTAGTTCGTGCGCAGTTTCAGCGCCACCGTCCTCTGATTGCCGTGTTGTGACCGAAATAGTGCGCGCGGGAGCACATGTGGAAAACCGTTTTGTAAAATGATATATGAATCATTTTTATTTGATCTAATATAATTTTACAAAACTGTTTTACGCACTATTTCAGTTACAACACAGCAATCAGAGGAGGACGCGCTGAAACCACAAACTGTCGATGCTGTTCTCTTCCTTCATAACTCGTACTGAGAAGGATATATTTATGTAACCAGTTGTGCAACTGCGCAAACTTTGTTTTGAAGTTTAATGTTTGAGTTCCAGAGGAATGTGTGACTTTCACCTGTTCAACCACATCAAAGTTTCGTAATTAGTAAGTCTGTGCTTTTTCTCTTTTTTTCCTTGTGTGCTGAGGGGGCGATAAGCCTTGGTGAAATGGTGTTTGTACATGTATACCCGTTTAATTATCGTTGCAAGCAATCATAAAATACAGATTATTGCAACAACAAAAAAGGTTTTTCTGTGAGAAACGGACCTCGGGTTCGGGCTTAACCTCTTAGATGTCCTTTTTTGAATAAACATGAAAATGCACAATCCAAACTTAAATGGTTGTAATTCAAGAATGCTTTGGAAAATAGACGTAAGATTGGTCTTGTTTTAAAGAAGACATTTGGCAGATTATTGTAGAAGTTAAATAAATTAAGAAAGTGAAAGTTATAGAAGTTTGAGTTTATGAAAATGTAAAGATTTAATTATTCATATTTTATATAAAATATATTTTTTCAAAACCTGGTGGACTCTAAAACTGCAAGAAAATCAAAGCCAAAACTCTGAACAAGTTGTGTTTTTAAATTTTAGGTTGATATCTCAAAAAATTAGCTTTCAGTAAGATTTTTTGTTTGAGTGATCTGAACCATTATTTCCACAATTTTCATACAATTTATGAAGTAGGCATCCTATTCAGAAGTAGTAAGGGAAGTTTGGCATATTTTGATATTAATTCAACTTCAATAATCACATAAAAATAACACGCATGTGCGTTATAGCTCGCTGCCACCTCACAAATGGTGAATCTATAATGTCTTTCTTTATATTTAAAACATTTTCAGACCTTTTTTTCTAAAAAAAAAAAAAAAATTAATGGATGTTATCTTTTGAACTATTGGCATGAAAACAAACTGAGGTTTCTACCAATTCTTTCATGATTTTCATGTTCATCACTATTTCAAAATAAAGATCTTAACACGCCTTAGGCGTATGAAAATATTCTTGTAGCAAATTGATAGATTAAGGCTCTTCTGTAATTTATTTTTTAAAGTCAATCACCAAATATAAAAACTACAGATTGTAAGCTTTCAAATGATATATAGTTTGTCAATATTAGTTTAGGTTTAGTCTAGGATATTACTGTTTAAATGTGTAATGGCAACTTAAGGGGTTAAAATATAACCGTAATGGCCGGGTCGGGTTAAATGATTTCGGGTACGGCCCGGGTTCGTCAAGTCAAGTACACTTTCAGCAGTTTAAAAAGCCATTTAGGTTTCTAGACAATGGTGGAGTGATGAATTTGCCAGATTGTGGTTGGAATACAATATCCATTACAACTTTACACAAAGACCCGGCCTGCAAGATGGGTAATTGTGCCATGCAAACTGCACATTTTATGTGTGTGTTTTAGCAGTAATAATAATTTCTTTGAATCTCAGATGTGAGCGACACCATCAAAGCTCAGTGAATTCTTTTCTTTGGTTAATATCTGAGGTCATGCCACACTAAAAGCATCTTATACGCAGGAAACTCACCTCAGTATGAACATCAGGAAGTAAAAAAAGCATCAGCATGTTCGGTGTGTGTGTGTGTGCGAGACATCTGTGTGTACGTGCCGGAGGCTTTCAGGGCAAACCTTTAATGGACCTTGACATTCCTTGCCTTGTGAGATTCATGACAGTTTAATTGCCACCAGAACAACTTCCTTCATCCTGACAACCTACAAACCCACAAGAGCCCAAAGAACAAACGCATAAAGGACATAATGTGGCCGTCTGCAAATGAACATCCTACTTTACACAGAGTTTAGAGAGAGATTGAAAGCGGTGTTACAGGACAGTGACAGACACACGGGCTCTGGGAAATGCTTCTGATCGGGGCTGGGATGAAAGAGAGAGAATAAAATGTCCCTTAAGGCGCCAACAGAAAACAAGGTGACCTGGGAAGCCGGTTTGTGCATTGTTTTAATGAACGTGAACTGAAAGTAGCAATTGTCATTTGAAGGAGGAAGTAGAATTTGAATATAATAAAATTCATATAACTGCTGTAAGTGCATTTTTTAAATTCTTTAAAAAAAATTTTTTTTGCATGAATAACCCACAATTATCCATGTAGATTTGTATAAATCACCCATGTTATCATTTTAGTCCAGCATTTAATTTTTTTTTTTTTTACAATTTATATAAAATGAAAACAAAATGTGTATACGGTTTCATTTAACTTAAAAATCGTTTGACAGCCCTAATATATATATATATATATGTAAGCAATAAGGTACGAGAGGCTGTGCTGTATCGTGAATAAGTAACGGCTGGAGGGCGTTGTTAGGCACGACGCGAAGCGGAGTGCCTGCAACCCCTTCAGCCGTTACTTATTCACGATACAGCACTTGCCTCGAGTACCTTATTGCTTTTATAAAACGGTTGCCACACAATAAAAATATTAAAGCCGAAAAATATGTATCTATGCAACTTTCATGAAGTAAAATCACTAAAAGCCTGCCTTCCGCTGGAAAAAATAGTCCCGGAACGTGAACAGCAACAGAAGTTACATATATTATTTCGCCAATAGATGGCGGCAAAGACTGTCTTTATGAGTGAGTGAGTGAGTGAGTCTGTAGAGAAGGCTTTTGAAAGGACTCGAACTTGTGATCACGGAGAAGACAGACGCAACTGACAGATGACTAACGTTATGCACGGAAAACCCCATGACTGTTAAAAGGACAAAATATGCAGCGGACATTCAAACGCATTTTTTTATTATGAATATAGGACTGACCTGAAGGAAAATGCTACGTCTACTGTAAATGCAGGTACACTCGCTTACTCGATCTCTCACAATGCTCTGCTCTAGCTTTAAATGAACAATATCAATGAGATGAAACATCTGTTTAAGTTGCTAAGAGTGGTTGCTAGGGGTGTTGTGTAGTGATACATAGAACCGTTGGGTGAAGCGGTCATAGCCGTGTTTTATCGTGAATAAAGCACAGCTATTGACCAATCAGAATCAAGGATTGGAACTAACCGTTTTATAAATATATATATATATATATATATAAATAACTATATTATATTATAATATATAAATGCTGTAAATGCAGTTTTTAATCATTATTTTACTTTTTTTTTAAACATGAATTACCCATAATTACTCATGTGTTTTAGTATAAATTTAGTATAAATTAAGTATAAATTAACCATGTTATCATTTTATTTTTTTTACGTTTAATTTTACAATTTATATAAAATAAAAAGCAACTATAATATTGAATCACCACTAAAATAGATCCAAACAATAATCAGTGGTCAGCGTTTCTCTGAACAACACACAACGGTGTGTTTGATATTTTCAGGAACAAAACTAGTGAGGTCTTTAATATTGGATCACCACTAAAATAGATAATCAGTGGTCAGCGTTTCTCTGAACAACGCACAACGGTGTGTTTGAAAGAGTGTTTGAACAAATAAATTCACTCATAAAGACGTCACTTGTTTTGTTCCTGAAAATATCAGTGTTTGGAATGAATCGGTTCAGTAAACGAATCACTCATTTTCACTTTGGTCACTTTTCACCACCTATTGGCTGAAGATTGCAACTTCATTAGTTGTTGACCGATATTGATTTATTTTTATTTGGCCGTATGATGGTATGTGTACATTGATCACACAACATCTAATCAAAATTCACCCCTACCAAAAAAAAAAGAAAAAAAGAAAGTGTACAATGCAGCTCTGCTCTTCAGATATCATTAAAAACCCATATTGGTTCATCCACCAAATTCAATGCGTATTTATATCCCACATGTTTCTTTGCTCTTACCTTGGGGGGTTTAAATGGGTAGTCGGGTGTAAATGCAATGTCAAGGAAAAAGACGCCTCCTTCATACACAGAGCCCGGTGGTCCTAAAATAGTTGACCTCCATTCATAGATGTTGTCTCCTTTGGGACCGGCGCTGTTGGTGGAACAAAGCAAAGAGATTTGAGAAGTTAAACAGGGACTGACTGGCCATTTCAGGAAGATAAATCATCATTAATTCATGAGTGAAAAGCCAACAGGGAAACAAGACATTACAGACACGCAAGCACTGGCCTCGCACTAAACGGGACTTAAAACCAGATTTACAAAGCTAGACCATTATAGGATCTAGTAGACTTGGATAACGCCCAACTCCCTCACGATGCGATAAATTACAAGGGCACTTCAGGGAAAGAAATGACAACATGATGTGGAGAATAGAGAGATTGTTGTAGAGGTCACGACCAAGTGGAGATAACTTACCCACAGTTGACATCAATATGTCAGACTGCCTTATAATAAAATGCTCGTACTAGGGATGGGCGATATGGATTTAAAACTATATCACCATATTTTTCTGGTGTTTATTGCGATAACGATATCAATGACGATATAAATATAGTACCATTCATCATTGTTTTTGGCTACAAGTGATGGCTGCATGCATTCATGAGAGCTTTAGAAACACAAACATTGATAAAGTAAAACATACCCATCATCAAATATGCTCCGATAATACCAATTACATAAAAGAATAAACAAAAAAGTAAAAATGCAAACACCAGCCCTTTCAGAAATGTGGATGAGTTGCAGATATACTTTCTTCTGTAAAAGTGCAGATAATGTTTAAATCGTGAAACTGTACTGAAAAACATCACAATAATAATTACACACAATAATAATTCAAATCAATTACAATTTTGAAATGTACGGAAGCGTATTGCATTCACTTGAAGAAAAAAATCTACTCTGTTTTTCTGAATTAATGAGTTAATTATCTCAGAATTACAAGATCATTTTTCATGGAAATTTTTTTTTTGCTCTGTTTTTCTGAATTAACGAGTTAATTATCTCAGAATTACGAGATAATTTTTCATGGAAAAAACTTTTTGCTCTGTTTTTCTGAATTAACGAGTTAATTATCTCAGAATTACGAGATAATTTTTCATGGAAAATTTGTTTTGCTCTTTTTCTGAATTAACGAGTTTTTGAGATAATCAAGTCATTAATTCAGAAAAACAGAGCAAAAAAAAAAATTCCATGAAAAATTCTCTTGTAATTCTAAGATAATTAACTCGTTAATTCAGAAAAACAGAGCAAAAACTTTTTTTCCATGAAAAATTCTCTTGTAATTCTGAGATAATCAAGTCATTAATTCAGAAAAACAGAGCAAAAAAAAAAATTCCATGAAAAATTCTCTTGTAATTCTAAGATAATTAACTCGTTAATTCAGAAAAACAGAGCAAAAACTTTTTTTCCATGAAAAATTCTCTCGTAATTCTGAGATAATTAACTAGTTAATTCAGAAAAACAGAGTAGATTTTTTTTTCTTCAAGTGAATGCAATACGCTTCCGTAGAAATGTAATAAACTAACAAGATAATAATACTACTATGAATTCTACTTTGATGAGCTGCTGGGTTCATGAATATTAATCGTGTTTGTGCATAAGTTTCTGCTTGCTCATAAAGGCCGAATAATTCCACATGAACATTATTTTTTACAGGAAAATACACAAATAGTATCGTTTACATGTAGCACGTCAATTCTGCGTGGTGTGTAAGACTCTCTTGCTCTCTCTTTGAGTGTGTGAGAAACACGTGCGCCTCACACTAGTGTGTTTACTGTGTGTTAAATACACTTTATTCATTGAGATGAACTGAAATAGTGCGCTTGACGGAGAGAGAAACTCGAAGTGCTCATGTTGTGTTCGGCGAGTGAAAATATATCTACCAGTTCCAGATTGTAGAGCGATTAACTCTTCCGTCATAGTTGTTGTCGATCTGCACGTGAGCTACGAAGGGGTCACAAACAGAAATACGTCATCAACTAGGCTTTATCGCTATTATCGCGGGAAGACTAATGAGAATTTTTACTGGTATATCGCAAACGATAATATATCGCCCATCCCTCGCTCGTACGTATTTTTATCCCTGGTTTCACAGACGAGGCTTCAAGGGTTAGTTCACCGTTCTGGGTTGTACGTCAGAACGTAGGCTCACTATTGGCCGACGCTGGTCATGTGTGTGATGCTGGCCAATAGTGAGCCTACGTTCTGACGTAGCGCTGCGCTGTTACACTACGTGAACTCACTCTGAAGCCCACAGAGAAGAAAACGAATAGTCTATTTTTATTTGCGCACAAAAAGTATTCTCATCACTTGATAAACTTAAGGTTGAGCCACTGTAGTCACTTGGGACTATTTTAACGATGTCTTTAATAACTTTCTGGGCCGGCAAGTTTCAATAACTTAGAAGCCTATGGAGGAGTGATCCAGCTCTCAGATTTAATCAAAAATATCTTAATTTGTGTCCCAAAGATGAACGAAAGTCTTACGGCGGGGTTGAACAACATGAGGGAGAGTAATTACTGACAGAGTTTTCATTTTTGGGTGAACTATCCCTTTAAGCTTGTCCCAGACTAACATGCATGTTTGAACCGTTTTAACTGAAAGCATATCTTAAAGGGTTAGTTCACCCAAAAATGAAAATTATGTCATTAACCCTTAGAGACCTAGACCATTTTTGGAGCACCTGCAACGCCTGTTCTTTTCTTTGTTTTTCTAACCCATTATAGCAGTCAGCATCAAGTGCCATATATCATTTTAAACAGGAGAACTTGAAGTTTCAATCTATCTCATTTAAATAATCCAATTTTAGATTTATTTTGTCTTAGAATTAGGGCTGTCAAATGATTAATCGTGATTAATCACATCCAAAATAAAAGTTTTTTTTACATAATATATGTGGGTGCACTGTGTATAATTATTTTGTATATATATAAATACACACACATGCATGTATATTTAAGAAAAAAATATTATTTATATATAAAATATTTATATTTATATATAATATAAATTATATATAAATATATATACAGTATATACATGAAAATATTTCTTAAATATATACAAGCATGTGTGTGTATTTATATATATAAAATAATTATACACAGTGCACCCACATATATTATGTAAAAAAAACTTTTATTTTGGATGTGATTAATCATGATTAATCGTTTGACAGCCCTACTTAGAATGGATGAATTTACCAGATTTAAGAAAAACGGCAGCATATTTTTAGTGTTTTTTTTTACTCAACTCAAACAAATCCTCCTGAAGTTTGTTTTTTTTTCCTTTAGAAAGCTGTACTTGGATATTCTACATTTCCAGATGTAATTTTGACTACATGTAACAATCCCTAAGCAAGTTATAGCCATTTATTACAACATTATTATGGGCGATTTTCAGTGAAAAGCTGATATGTTTATATTTACTGACAATTTAGATGTGTCCAAAAAAGTTCAGGAAGTAAAATAAATAGAATGATTGTAATAGAACACTGAAGTAAAATAAACTTATATATATATATATATATATATATATATATATAAACACACACACACACACACATATACATACATACATGAACTACTTTCACTTTACCTCCATGCCTCAGTTCAAATTTCCAAAGAAAGATGCTAATTGGTCGTGAAAAAGACCAAAAACTATGTTTATTGGTTGAGTAGATGATAGTTTCAACCAATCTGGGCGTTTAAGATTTTTTTTAGATTTAAACACACGTCAGCAGCGTCTTACGTCAGCAGCGGCACTGAACGCGGATCCACAACAGAACCGGAAGACAATACAATGCTGAATAAAGTCCTAGTTTTTGTTATTTTTGGACCCAAATGTATTTTCGATGCTTCAAAACATTCTAACTAACCCACTGATGTCACATGGACTACTTTGATGATGTCTTTATTTCCTTTCTGGACAAGGACAGTATACCGTACATACATTTACAATGGAGGGACAGAAAGCTCTCGGACTAAATCTAAAATATCTTAAACTGTGTCCCGAAGATGAACGGAGGTCTTACGGGCTTGGAGCGACATGAGGGAGAGTCATTAATGACAATTTCATTTTTGGGTGAACTAACCCTTTAAAATATGTCAGTGCCATATTGTTTTGTCTCAAGATGCACACCAGTAATGTTTTTTTTTTTTCTAAGGCATGTTTATAAAAGCGGCTTAAATGTCCAAATTGAATTTAAGGTCTAATCCTTGCTTAATCTAAGCCCTGTCTGTGAAACCAGGCCTTTAATGTGATAAAGGTCTACCAGATGAAATCTAAGAAACAATGGCTCGTTTTCTTCAAACGCATGTCTATGTCTGACTTCTACATTAATAATGCATAAAATAAGAGTAAATTCACTCTCACATCTGCTGGAATGATGGTGACAGCTGAGCAAAAGATGGCGAAGAAAGAAAAACAGATGACTTGAGCACATCTTTGAGCTTGTTTGTCAAAGGGCGGCTGGATTCCCTGGTGATAAGTGTCATATTGAAGATTTACGACTCCGTTCGGTCGACTGCTGTATCTGTGCCAAACAAGCAGACTGGGACCAGGATCCAGCCCATAATAATAAACAAGTCTTAGATCTTCACTCTGTCAAACAGCAGCTGATCCACTCGTGTGTGTGTGTGTGTGTGTGTGTGTGTGTGTGTGTGTGTGTTTAGGAGGACGGCCTGTCCCGGGGGTCTTTTTCTCATAACGCTTACTTGTTTGTGCTCATTCGTGACCAGAGCTGGGATTGGGAATCGAGACCTGGTTAAATTTTTATGACAATTTATATATATATATCTCAACAGCACACCTCTCCTCAACAAGACTCATGATTTGAGGAAATCATGTCTGGAGCTCAAACGCTGCAGGGTGACACACACTGAAGTTTAATATCTACTTTAAATGATCCGAACAAATCACTAGGGCTGGGCAAAAGAAAATTGGGTTACACTTTATTTTAAGGTGTCATTGTTACAGTGTGATTATATATTTAAGTACTGGGTAATATTAAGCAACTACATGTACTTACTATAGGGTTAGGATTTGGTTGAGGGTTAGTTAGTACTGTTATTACTACGGTAAGTACATGTGACATATGTAACAAGGACACTGTAAAATAAAGTGTTACCAAAATTAGATTTTTTGATTAATCGTTTTTAAAATGTGGTCGATTCTTAAAAGCCACGATTTGATATTTTTTTCCCCGTGTATTTCCACAAATATTGAACATATTGACGTTAATCTTATTACTGGTCTTCTCCACTAGATGTCATCCTCTTATTTACCGAGCGCATTGTTACTAAGCAATCCTGTCATTCATTCAGTGCTTAAAGGAACACTCCGACTTTTTGGGACTTTAGCATATTCACCTTATCCCCCAGAGTTAGATAAGTCCATACATACCTTTTTCATCTCCGTGCGTGCTGTAACTCTATCTGACGCACCCACCGCTAGCCTAGTTTAGCACAAAGACTGGATGTAAATGGTTGCAGCTAGCATACTAATCCAAATAAGTGACAAAATAACGCAAACATGTTTCTATTTACATGTTGTGATTTGTATAGTCACAGAGTGTACAAAAAACAAAGTCACATGAGACACAGACATATTTTAACCGTATAAATACTGGGAACTATATTCTCTGAAGGCGAAGCACTGCTACTTGGGCGGAGTGATAACCGCAGCACCTGAGACGTACCGTACCCAAACTCTGAACGAACTCTCTGCTCCTCACCACAGCGCGTCTCAGGTGCTGCGGTTATCACTCCGCCCAAGTAGCAGTGCTTCGCCTTCAGAGAATATAGTTCCCAGTATTTATACGGTTAAAATATGTCTGTGTCTCATGTGACTTTGTTTTTTGTACACTCTGTGACTATACAAATCACAACATGTAAATAGGAAAATGTTTGCGTTATTTTGTCACTTATTTGGATTAGTATGCTAGCTGCAACCATTTACATCCAGTCTTTGTGCTAAGCTAGGCTAGCGGTGGGTGCGTCAGATAGAGTTACAGCACGCACGGAGATGAAAAAGGTATGTATGGACTTATCTAACTCTGGGGGATAAGGTGAATAGGCTAAAGTCCCAAAAAGTCGGAGTGTTCCTTTAACATGGCGGTGGTGAACCGTCACGTCACTATCCTGATCGGACTTACTCGGGGTCACGAAAGTTTATAGGTTGACAATTTAAGCATTGAAGCGCAAAAGAACACATCTCCTTGCGCGTAAACCGACAAATTGTCATTTGTGCAATATGTATATTATCGGGGGTTGTGCAATATGTCAGTTGTGCATTTTTTAGAGTTATTATCGCATTTGAGGAATATGTATATTATTAAGGACTTGCGATATGGGAGCTGTAATTAATAACGGTTGTAATTTTTTTTTTTAAACTGCCAATGAAAGGTGTTAATGTGTCTACTATATACTATACGCACCTGTCTAATGTATATGTGAGCATGTTTTGTGAGAGGATGTGTTGAGAGACATTTATTCTTTGTATTTTATATTTGTGTTGTGTCTGTAAAGCTGCGGGACGGACAGAGTCCAAAACAATTTTCCCTTCAGGGACAATAAAGTATATCATAATCTTAATATTAATAATACAACAAATTCACACATATTTATTTTATTAAAAATGTCCGCCTTTCCGAGTACCCAAGTAAGCATAGTCGGTTAATAATAATAATAATAAATTTTATTTGTATTGCACTTTACATTTTAGCAATCTCAAAGTGCTACAGACCATATAGTAATATAATTAAAAACTCAAAATCAATAATAAGTTTAAAGGCGTGGGGGGAGGTGGGGGGGGTCCCTATAAAATACATTTATTTAAAAGCTTTTTTAAAAAGATACGTTTTTAGGTTTTGTTTAAAAACATCTGCATCAGCTTAAGTAAACAGTAGTGAAAGAACGCATGTGCTAATATTCCTGATGTTGTATGTGTTCTTATAACTAGAAAAGACAAAGAACCAGGGCCAGTGAAACTGGAATCATCGAAATCAGTGAATCGAGTTAGAAAATCAAGAAACGAATCGAATTGAGATTTTGAGAATTGGAATCGAATCAAAACGGGATCGATACTCAGCCCTACAAATCACCAACTACAAGTATGAGTAATAACACTTGCCTTAGCAAACACCACTAATTATACACATACCTGCCTTCTAGTGAATGCTGGTTTCCCGTGTAAGTTACAATAAAGTGAGGAGATACTTAAAATCGAATAAGATGAGCAGTGCCATTGGACAGGCGTGCGGTTCTGCCGGTTACTTGCTGATTACAGTCATAAATCAGAAAGGTAGTCTGTCAGTAACGCTCTGTTTACTTCCTGTCTCTATGAAGCCCCTCCTTCTGAAAAGCACACTGTGCTCTGATTGGTCGGCTGGAGCAGTGTGTTGTGATTGGTCGAGCGCTTCGAGTGTGTTTGGGAAATGTCCCGCCCCTTCCCATAACCGCCAGTTTAACACACTACTAACTAACTCAACCAGGCCCCGCCCCTTTATTCTGCATATTAATTATTTAAATGAGGAATATTGTGACGTGTTCGTTCCCGGAAGAAGCTCAAGACTACAATGGAGGCGTTTCAGGGAGTTCAGAAACACAGATATAGAGAATAGCTTTTTCATGCTCAAACAGCAACATTAGTACACACACTAAAGAAAGATGAACATGTAAAAAAACAGTGTTTGCTCAAATTACTAATAATAATAGTACTGATAATCTGAATTACACACATGCTCAAGTGTGCTTGAACCGGCAGTTTGTGGTTATTCTAGTAAGCTTCTTGTTTCCTGTAAATGCCCACTTGCTTTCAATGTCGTGACCATTAACTGGCGGCAGGTGCCAGCGGGCAAAACCTCTGTTCGGATCCGACGGTGCAAAGGCTTCTGGGTACGTGCCAGAACTGACGGTTGCCTGGCAACAGCCACCCCCCTCCCCTCCCCCTCCACGACAACCGGCCACGGCGAGCGAGTTTAAACACTGCAGTTAACAGACCTTGTTATTGAGCTTTCAGCTTCCTCTATTGAAAGATATTAGACTTGGGAGTGGGAGAGAAATGCACCCAGATAAGCCATTCACTTTTAAACCTTGAATCCTGAGCGCTTATCTAAGAAAACTAAAGAAAAACATACATTGCATTAATTTTTAAACCACTATAATAACACATGCATACGATACAAATGCTGCTGCACAAATAGCAACATATTAAAAGGAAAAGCTGACTAAGAAAATTAGCTAAGAGACTGAAATAACAGCTGATAATTTTCCTTTACAAATATATATATTATAATTAGTGCTGTCAAATCGATTTAACTTTTATTTTAGATTAATCGATTTGACAGCACCAATTATAATGAGCATTTTTCCAAAAATATTGTATTCAAATATTTGGGCTCATAAAAATAGAATTTTCGTTTATTTAAATGACGTTTAATGAGAAAGACATTAAGTTTTTACTTAATATATATATATATATATATATAATGTATGTGTGTGTGTGTGTGTGTGTGTGTGTGTGTGTGTATATATATATATATGCACACGTACTATAATTCGGGGTTTTCACGAATATTCGATCTGTCGTCACCATTTCTGAACAAGCTTTTAGGCAATATACACAAGCTTACGTTATATATTTTTTAGCTGAAAACATTAAACAATGTGTAAACAAAAAATTTAAAGAACAAAAGCATTTAAGCTCAAGCAGTGCGAACGGAAAAAAGCGCTAATAAAGCAGGAGAGCCAATTATCGGACAGAACGTGCATATTTGGACTGTGCTCAATATATCGATACAACGATACATCGTCATGAACTCCTGGCGATACGCGTATGGATACAGCAGCTGCCGAATCGATACGGTCCTGCTTTTGAATGTTCAGGGCTCGTTTTAGTGTTCGGGATTTATCATGGATTCACTGCCAGCAAAGCAACGTAGTAAAATTTAAATAGTATTTTATTTTTCGAATAATCACAGATCGAATATTCGTGCAAACCCCTAATTATATTACGTGTGTATACACACACACACAAATACATTTTATATATATATATATATATATATACACACACAACACATACACACACACATATATATATATATATACACTACCGTTCAAAAGTTTGGGGTCGGTACGATTTTAAATACTTTTAAAAGAATTCTCTTCTGCTAACCATGGCTGCGCTTATTTGATTAAAAATACAACAAAAATCAGTTATTGTATTAAATATTATTCCAGTGTAAATCAGCTGTTTTCTGTGTGAATATATAGTAAAGTGTAATTTATTCCTGTGATCAAAGCTGAATTTTCAGCATCACCAGTGTCAGTGTCTTCAGTGTCAAATGATCCTTCACAAATCAGTATAATATGAGGATTTGATGCTCAAGAAACATTTATTATTATTATCAATGTTGAAACAGTTGTTGGTCTGTCAGTTGTATAGTTTTTTTTTTTTTTTTTGGATTCTTTGATGAATAGGATGTTCAAAAGAATAGCATTTGTATGAAATAGAATCTTTTGTAACATTATAAATGTCTTCACTGTCCTTGATAAATAAAAGTATTGATTTCTTTCCTCCAAAAAATAAAAATAAAATTCTCACTGACCCCAAACTTTTGAACGGTAGTGTATATATATATATATATATATATATATATATATGTACCAAATATTAAGGTCTGCTTTCCTGATGCATCAAATACTTATGTCATGCAATAAAATGCTAATTAATTACTTAAAAATCATACAATGTGATTTTCTGGATTTTTGTTTTAGATTCCGTCACTCACAGTTGAAGACCTATGATAACAATAACAGACTTCAACATGCTTTGTAAGTGGGAAAACCTGCAAAATCGGCAGTGCATCAAATACTTTTTCTCCCCACTGTGTGTGTGTATATATATATATATATATATATATATATATATACACTAGGGCTGTTTTTGACTAAGGATTTTCATAGTCGAATCTGATTCGTTAGATTTTGTCGTAGTCGATTGATAGTCGAACCTTTTTTTTTCTTTTTTTTTAGATAGCAGCTAGACGTTCGGTTGAATAACTGTTCGTCTGTTATAGGACAACTCGCTCTACGTTTATTTAAAATGAGTGAATGTGCTTTCCATTAAATGAATCCTTAACAAAAAAAACTTAAAAAATATAATAATAAAAAGTTGCAATGAATGTGCTTTGTTTTAAATAAAATCACACACAGTAAACAAAACCTTAACAAAAAAACTTTGCAATGAACTGTACAATTTAGACGTGCATGTTACAAAAAAAGCTGTGCACACAGCCAAGCGAAATGGGGTCTTGCCGGTCTTGCACACCCAACGCGTCATTTTTTGCCGCGCACACCTTCGCGCTCCTGCGGACGCGTCGAGTATAAACAAGGCTTTGCTCCGTGTCAGCGCGCGCTCTGATCGGTAAAGGTGCACAGACCTCTCCCGAATCATCTCCAGCACTCAGCCTCCGAAGCACCACTAACTCCGCCTCCGTTTCCCTCATAAGATGATATTAGTATTTAAACATTCTCTATGATAAAAAATGTTTGTAAAAAATATTTTAATAGCACGGTTTAGGCGGTTATAGAGTTCTAATGACGGTGTTCAACTATAACCGTCGGTCTCACGGTTATATAATAACCGTCACACCCTTATTGGTTACATAACACTTCCCTACTATTCGACTATGAGGTTGATAGTCGAATCAGACCTCTCCGAATCGTCGAATCCTCGACTATTAGAAGTCAGCCCTAATATACAGTATATATATGTAGCCTGTGTATGTGTGTGTATATAACATCTCTGATGTCACAGTGTTGATATACTAAGTGCTCAGGGGCGAACAGTGGATGAGCGTTTATCCTTGCGCAAGCAATCTCAAAAATCACACCTGACAAACAAGAGAGCTGCCATCACTGACAACCGACTCCGTTACCGTGCCAACCGCATCCCCTGCCAACATCACCTCGCATCCGGCCGAGCCAACGGTCCATCGCTGCTCTTTTCCCATGCAAACGCTCATCCCCCCCCCACCACACACACACACACAGAGGAGGATAGATAGATTGCTTTATTTAATGCCACGTCAGCATGTAAGGCTATTTTAAAAGGCTATTTACAAAAATACAAATATATGTAAATACAATAAAACCAAGCAAACAAACAAGTCATAATATACTTAAAAAAAAAAAATAAAAAAAAAATTATAACATGATAAAAAATCCAAACCGTTTTCAGGCATAATCGTACTAAATAAGTCCTTAAGTGAAATAACTTCATAAAAGAGCATTCTACTTGTATTATACCCAGAACAGTCCAATAAAATGTTTAACAGAGAGGGGAAACTTGCAAAACATGCATTAAGCTGGGAATGCAAAAAAGCATGAGTCAAACTTGTATCACAGAGGATGAAAACCACAACCTACTTCTGTCTGAGCCCGCACAACATCTCCTCGAGACCGACTACACACAGTCGACTAAAAGCTCTTCAAAGTTTGATGCTCCGGCTCACGGCAAATGGTCTAGCGTTACTCACAAATCAGAGATCCATTTGAAGAACATGAAAACACACTCGACTAGCGTAGCCGCTCTGCGCCGTGGTCGAGTCAAGGGCTGGGCGGTGAATTTGCTGGCAAAAATTAAACATTGCAAAATGATTTTAATGGGGTTTTTATTTGGCCGTTAAAGGGATCATCTTTCACTCATGTTGTTTTAAACCTGTATGAAAGAAACGATGATATTTTGAAAGTACAAGATGACCATTTTTATTTTTGGGTCAACTATTCCTTTAAGTTTCAGTTTTAGAGTTGATAGATTCATGGATTTAAATCTAGATAATTGTACATGCGCGCTGCTTTTCAGCATGTCAACGTTTCTGTCATTTGATCATCAGCTGCAATTTCATACATATATTAGTTGTCAAGCGATTCATTTAAAAAAAAAAAAAATCTAATTAATTAAATGATGTGGAGATTAATTAAATCGCAGATTAATCACACATCAAATTTGGCTGATAAATTGCCCCCAAAAGATCATTTAAAGTCATTATTGTGTTGAAATGAGAAGAGCATCAAAAAGTAGCTTCAGAAATAAATATTTGATTTGATTCAACATAGAATTTATCACACTAACTAGAGTTCATGGATCAAACTTCATGTGCAAAATGAATCAATTCCAAACTCTGAATCAATGATTCAAAATCAAAAACATTCATGGAAGTCTCCGTGAGGCGTTTTGTTAATGTTAGCCATACTTTTAACCTAATAAGATAATTTCCTTTTTAAATGGCAGAAAAACCCCCACATAATAAACTTTTTATCTTGATATGATCATTGTGCAGGATTTATTAACACACAGCGTTTATTCAACCTACAAATAGTTATAGTCGTCTCTGCAATTTAAACTGGGATTTAACATTTAAATAAAGTAAACGATTACATGATTTCCACTTTGGATGTGCATCTTTTTTTGTGGTAATACTGGCAAAAACGTGTGAGCTTTCATGATGAACTAAATCAAATGTACAATCAGCATGGTTTATATGAGGGAAACGAGAGTAAATTTTTTTTTTTTTTAAACTCCATATCTTAGTTTAATTATTTGCTCCCACAAAACAACATACGTCGCCCTCTATTTGCTTTTGTACCTGTGCTTTACTGAGCATGCAATTACTGCTAAAAGAAAATGCGATGCAATGTGAAATAATGTGTGATTATTAATGTGTGGGCTGCAGGCAAGGTTGTGCGATCTGTCAATGTGCAAAACTAATTAGCTAACACACATTCAGCCAGAAGGTCAGAGCGGGAGTTTAACAGAAGCTGCAGGCACAGAGATAACCAAGTATAAAAAGAGCAGATTTTAACGCAAACACTTCTGACATGTTTAATCAATGACGAATTTAGGCATTAAATTATGACCCTTGTTCACGATGAGACAGTAGTCAATAAACAAGAACTAGTGTACACCTGAGAGACTGTAATAAGATGATGTGATTTACTCACGTTCATGTAGGAAAACAAACGGTTTTGAAGAATATCCCAGTCAACCACATAATGAAAGTAAAAGGAGATTTTTAAATAATAAAAGGCACCTTGTGAGTCGATCGCTTTGTGTGAGGAACAGACTGAAATGCAAGTTAGACACTGTAGCTCTCAAATAAGATACGGCACCACTGACGCTGGAGAGACACGACAACCAATAGTGTTTGGCATCCAAAGAGTCATTTTTGCAGTTTTTTATTCATTCAGTATCCAGAAATATTAAAGTCCCTCTGTAGTCAATCATTTTATCCCTTAAAACTCATCTTTGATCAGCAAAAGTACACATTTAAGCGTTTTTTTCTTTAAAAAAATATTCTTCATGCCTTAAAATAGCTTGAATGTAACTCGACACCCTTGCCTCATTTAGTATGCGTGGTTCTATGAATATGCAAATGAGCCCCGCCTCCACTCCCTCACTCAGCTCAGAGATCCACTGGTTGGCGATCACACGTTGATCTGATTGGTTACAAGGTCGTTTGTGACGTCAGAAAAACCAGCGATTTCAAACCGTGTTTTTGAGACTGTCTTTGGTTCACTGCAGTTTTAAGCAGAAAATACAATGCTGTCGACTTATGAATTTGTGGTGTTTTTAATTTGCTTTAAGACAAACCACGTGCAAAGACATAAACAAACTTAAAAGCTGGATTTTCACCACAGGGGGACTTTAAGTATATTAAAACTGCATCTCACCAACTGTAAACGCAAGATCTTTCTAGCAAGAGTTCACCACGCTGCAATTTTATACATATATTAGGGTTGATTCATTTTTTAAAATCAAATTAATTACATGATGTGGCGGTTAATTAATCGCAAATTATTCACGTATCAAATCTGGCAAAGAAATTACCCCCAAAAGATCCTTTAAAGTCATTATTGTTTTAAATGAGAAAAGCATTAAATACACATTACAAAAAGTAGCTTTAGAAATAAATATTTCATTCGATTCAACATAGAATTTATTACACAAACTTTTAGGCTACAACAGCCAAGGTTTTATTTTTTCAGAAGCTGCATCTGAATTGGTATTTAGATATATTTACAGACTAAAACGGGTTGTTACCAATGTTAAAACGAGTAAATGTTTAAAGAATTTTTAATTTATAGGCAATTTCATATCCCTAAAATATGAAATATTTTTTTTATGAAATTATACACTTAAAAACTAAAACTGCCAGTAGGTGGGGGTAAATGTCTAAATGAGTAAGTCATTGAGTCATTCAAACGACTGATTCATTCAGGAATTAAGTAAATGACTCTTTATGAATGAGTGAGTCATTGAATCATTGGTTCACCCGACTGATTCACTCACTACACGGATTCATTCAGAAATGAAACTCGCGGTGTTGCTCGAAGATGCACAACCGTTCTGCTCTGGCTGTACAGGTAATATTTTTGTTGGCAAAATCGAGACAATAACAAAAACTAACAATACTGTGTCACAGTAATAACTTATTTATTAAACTTGTAAATCAAATTATATATTATATTGCACTCGTTACTCATGCGATATTGCTCAACTGTATGATATAAATACGAGACAAAAAACCACATACAGGTCCTTCTCAAAAAACTAGCATATTGTGATAAAGTTCATTATTTTCCATAATGTAATGATAAAAATTAAAGCACTGCTGAGGTGTTATGGAGGCCCAGGATGCTTCGATAGCGGCCTTAAGCTCATCCAGAGTGTTGGGTCTTGCGTCTCTCAACTTTCTCTTCACAATATCCCACAGATTCTCTATGAGGTTCAGGTCAGGAGAGTTGGCAGGCCAATTGAGCACAGTAATACCATGGTCAGTAAACCATTTACCAGTGGTTTTGGCACTGTAAGCAGGTGCCAGGTCGTGCTGAAAAATAAAATCTTCATCTCCATAAAGCTTTTCAGCAGATGGAAGCATGAAGTGCTCCAAAATCTCCTGATAGCTAGCTGCATTGACCCTGCCCTTGATAAAACACAGTGCACCAACACCAGCAGCTGACATGGCACCCCAGACCATCACTGACTGTGGGTACTTGACACTGGACTTCAGGCATTTTGGCATTTCCTTCTCCCCAGTCTTCCTCCAGACTCTGGCACCTTGATTTCCGAATGACATGCAAAACTGAGCAACAGTCCAGTGCTGCTTCTCTGTAGCCCAGGTCAGGCGCTTCTGCCGCTGTTTCTGGTTCAAAAGTGGCTTGACCTGGGGAATGCAGCACCTGTAGCCCATTTCCTGCACACGCCTGTGCACGGTGGCTCTGGATGTTTCTACTCCAGACTCAGTCCACTGCTTCCGCAGGTCCCCCAAGGTCTGGAATCGGTCCTTCTCCACAATCTTCCTCAGGGTCCGGTCACCTCTTCTCGTTGTGCAGCGTTTTTTGCCACACTTTTTCCTTACCACAGACTTCCCACTGAGGTGCCTTGATACAGCACTCTGGGAACAGCCTATTTGTTCAGAAATTTCTTTCTGTCTTACCCTCTTGCTTGAGGGTGTCAATGATGGCCTTCTGGACAGCAGTCAGGTCGGCAGTCTTACCCATGATTGTGGTTTTGAGTAATGAGACAGACTGGGAGTTTTTAAAAGCCTCAGGAATCTTTTGCAGGTGTTTAGAGTTAATTAGTTGATTCAGATGATTAGGTTAATAGCTCGTTTAGAGACCCTTTTCATGATATGCTAATTTTTTGAGACAGGAATTTTGGGTTTTCATGAGCTGTATGCCAAAATCATCAGTATTAAAACAATAAAAGACCTGAAATATTTCAGTTGGTGTGCAATGAATCTAAAATATATGAAAGTTTAATTTTTATCATTACATTATGGAAAATAATGAACTTTATCACAATATGCTAATTTTTTAGAAGGACCTGTATATATATATACATATAAAAATTCAAGATATAAAGGCTAAAATACCTATTTTTTGTCATGACACAATAGAATTTGTCTAAATGACACAATAGAATGTGTATATCTATATATCTATAAATAAATTCAAGATATAAGGGCTAAAATACCTATTTTGTCATGACACAAAAGAATTTGTCTCTATATATATATATATATATATATATATATATATATATATATATCAATTCAATATATAAGGGCTAAAATAGCTATTTTTTTCATGACACAATAGAATTCGTCTAAATGACACAATAGAATTTGTCTATATATATATATATATATATATATATATATATAAACCTAAAATATACACAGAAACATTAAGCAGCTGGAATTTTGGTGCATCTTTTGTCCATTCTTCACACAAAGCCTGAAATATAGTGTAGTTGTTGTAGTTGGACTTCCTGCTATAAAAATGTCAGGTTGTAACTTTTATTACATATAGTAAAGAACAGCCTGTATATTCCTGGGGAAAAATGTCAGAAAAAAAAAGAAAAAAAAATTAAACCATACAGATTTGGATCAACATAAAAGAGCAGGTAACTGATCACATTTCTATTCCCTTTAAATAGGTTTTCCCATGTATATAATCAGCATCTCTATCCAAAGAGACATTATCTGCTTTAGTTCAGCATTTCTCTACAGCACTCTTCTGTAATTGTGTATTCATTCAGTTAATATGGTCTATTATGCAGTGCTGTGGTGGTTATCAGAACAGGAACTTAATGAAGCAATCTTCCCTTCCTCTGCCGTAATTGGTACCGGGGTATTTCACGGTCAGAGTCGAGTCGGTCTTTGCTTTCTCTGATGATACGGCTTCTTTTAATGACACCATCCAATAGCTCATCCCGCATACAAATACGCAAGCAATTAGTGCCGAAACGAGCCCTTTAGAGGGAAATATTTGCTCGATCAGGGCCCAAGTGAATATCCTATTACAAGGGGTATTTTCAGATGACACAATAGAATTTTCCATGTCAGTTCAAAGGGTTTATTCTGCATTCTGATTCAGTTCCATTATAGAATCCTTTCAGTGCTTCGACTGTTCATGTAATCTGATTTCCACGCAAAACTATTAGAAATTACAAAATAGAATTAGTCTATTTGTCTATTGTCACAATAGAATTTGTCTATTGTCTAGAATCAACAGATGACAATAGAATGTCTATTGTCACAATAGAATGTGTCTATTGTCACAATAGAATGTGTCTATTGTCTAGAATCAACAGATGACACAATAGAATTTTCCATGTCAGTTCAAAGGGTTTATTCTGCATTCTGATTCATAAAAGTTCTATTATAGAATCGAATAGACAATAGAATAGACAATAGAATTTGTCTATTGTCTAGAATCAACAGATGACACAATATAATTTGTCTATTTGTCTATTGTCACAATAGAATGTGTCTATTGTCTGGAATCAACAGATGACACAATAGAATTTTCCATGTCAGTTCAAAGGGTTTATTCTGCATTCTGATTCACAAAAGTTCTATTATAGAATCCTTTCAGTGCTTCGACTGTTCATGTAATCCAATTTCCACCCAAATCTATTAGAAATGACACACTAGAATTTGTCTATTTGTCTATTGTCACAATAGAATGTGTCTATTGTCTGGAATCAACAGATGACACAATAGAATTTTCCATGTCAGTTCAAAGGGTTTATTCTGCATTCTGATTCACAAAAGTTTTATTATAGAATCCTTTCAGTGCTTCGACTGTTCATGTAATCCAATTTCCACCCAAATCTATTAGAAATGACACACTAGAATTAGTCTATTTGTCTATTGTCACAATAGAATTTGTCTATTGTCTAGAATCAACAGATGACAATAGAATGTCTATTGTCACAATAGAATGTGTCTATTGTCACAATAGAATGTGTCTATTGTCTAGAATCAACAGATGACACAATAGAATTTTCCATGTCAGTTCAAAGGGTTTATTCTGCATTCTGATTCACAAAAGTTCCATTATAGAATCCTTTCAGTGCTTCGACTTCATGTAATCTGATTTCCACGCAAATCTATTAGAAATGACACAATAGAATTTGTCTATTGTCTAGAATCAGATGACAATAGAATGTCTATTGTCACAATAGAATGTGTCTATTGTCTAGAATCAACAGATGACACAATAGAATTAGTCTATTTGTCTATTGTCACAATAGAATTTGTCTATTGTCTAGAATCAACAGATGACACAATAGAATTTTCCATGTCAGTTCAAAGGGTTTATTCTCCATTCTGATTCACAAAAGTTCCATTATAGAATCCTTTCAGTGCTTCGACTGTTCATGTAATCTGATTTTTACGCAAAATCTATTAGAAATGACACGGGGGTCAATAGTAAACTTTGACAATTTTAAGACTTATGCTACATATCGAAATCAAATCGCCCTGAAGCCAGCGAACAGTCGGCTCATATGCTCGCCTAAGGCTGTCTATGAATAATGCATCATGGATAATTATAATAATAAACAGGCTTTGCTCAGTGCGCATGAGTGATACTACTTCTGAAGCATAAAATGCATGCAGCCGTTGAGCAAATTGCCTCTAATTCTCCCTGAATTAAAACCCTTTGAATGTAAGAATATGGTACCGAGGTAAACTGAATTCATCATCCTTCCACTTTGAGACGAGAAAAGTAAAACTAAACTGCTTTCAAAGAAAAGAAACTCTAGAATGCTTTAAATCTGAGAACCAGCTAAACCAAGCACACATTTATGACTAGCAATTGAAACTACATTAATATGCAGCTGTAATCCACTTACAAAAACGTAATCTAGAATGGGAGACTGTATTATAACAGGAGAAAGACCTCGAGTCAGGATAAACACTGCAGTGTGTTAAATAAACAGGTGGTGTTTGGATAACACTTAAATAAACAGGTAGCTAATGTGATATTTTAAGTGTCACGCACTGAATGCCGCCGCTCTGACGATCACAGAGGCAAATCCCTCCTTCCTGTTTGTTCGCGTGTTAAAACATGATCCCAGAAAGCAGAACAGCAGGATATGCCAAACATTTCCTGCTCTCAAGACTGAAGTATTGAAAACGACTCCAGGTCAAACAAGTCTTTCCACACGGGGCAGAAAATCAGGGCCTGCCAACATGGATGCAACCGTCTGAAAACTCGTCATAACTAATTCATATCAGGGTGTTTCTTCAACTACAGGCACCTTTGTGCTGCAGACTGCTTCATTTCTATTGAAAAAACACTTTTTGGGGGGGGGGGGGGGGGGGGTGTAGCATAACTGCAAGTTATGCTACTTCCGACTCACAGCTTTTATTGCTTTACCCTTTTAAGTCCACAATAGCTAATCAACAAATCATGATCAATGTCACTTGCAAAGAGAAGAAATATAATAATAAGAATGTTTATTTATCGAAAATATTTAAAATATTAACATCAACAAATAAAGCAAATTATTCAAAAAGTGATCATATTTTAAAATGCAAGCCTATAAGCAAGGCAAAGGTGTCGAACATTTTATGCCCAAAATGTTTCAAATGTAATTTTCAATCAATCAATAGTCAAAAAACACTTAGATTTTTCTCATAATATACATTGCACATCACCTTATTTCTCAAAGTCTGAAAATGGTTTGTTCAAAGATTCAGTCTCTCTAAACTCCTCCTTTCCGAGAGCCTGCTCTGCTCTGATTGGTCAGACGGCCCAGTCTGTTGTGATTGGTCGCTTACACCGGAATGTCTGAAACCAAACGCCCATATATGGATTTTCAGCTGCGAATATTCCTCGGCGCTTGATATGAACAGTAACGACGGTGTTGTTTTTTTCCATATCAATTCCAGTGCAAGTCCTCATCTTTTGCAACATGGAATTGTAGTGCAGAAAACAACGTCTTCTCGACAATAACAACTAGGGCTGTCACTTTTGCAATTTTTGAGACATAAGTGTTCATTGAATCAATTATAAAATTGATTTTCCATGTCTAAAGACGTTTCCATTTTCAACACCAAATAAAGGCAAATCCACGGACACCTAACAGGCATTAGGACGAGCGTAAAGAGGCGCTTGAGACGCACAAGTCAGCAATATTCCTGATGATTTATTGGCGTGAAGTTTCAGCACAATGACAAACAGGAGCGCAACATTCAGGGATTGAAATTAACACCCTCCAACTCGCCATATGCGGCTAAAAATTAACTTTGGCGGGAAACGCTGTCAAATCACGAGCCAATTTGGCGAGTTTCTGTGTTTACTCACTTTCTTTGCTGGGGAAGTTCGTGTAAGACAAATCTGCGCGGATTTAGCGCAAATACGCAACTCGTGATCCTCATGATATATTAAATACAGCGTATTGCGCGGAATCTGCGCATTTCTGGCTTACTTGAACACACACGTCACTACGCAACAAATAACGGCGCGCTTGTTCACTTGCATTGAAGTAATAGCGAATATTAAAAAGCATTTGGTTAACAGAAAAGACATTGTTATTTCCCAACATCCTACAACATGTTCTGTGTCCTGTATTGATCTGTCCACCTAAAACACATTAAAAACATTTTTTTTTAAATCGATTCCCTATTTTCGTTTTCGATACTTGTGTTGGTTGGTCCGATCGATTGTGCAATCAATTTTCGAACGTAAAGTGACAGCACTACTAACAACACGAACAACTCTTCCAGTCTCAGATACAACTAGTGTTTGAGGGTGGAGCTAAGCAGCAGCTGTTCACCGGCAGCCAATGAACACCATAGGATGGCATTATGCAAATCAGTGTGTCTTCTATAGAGTCAAAACCATAGACATAATAAATACATAGACGCCCTATTGGCCGCTTTGGAACGTTGCTGCGATACGTCAACGGGTCCGCCATTTTGCTGAGGGCAAGACTGCACTGTAATCAAATGTAAGTAAACGGGGGAGCTGCGTTTTTTCTGGATACAAACAAACTGTTTTTACATTTATCAACCGATTTCAGTTTGTATGTGGTGTACAAAAAGTTCCATCTCTAGTTATTTAAAATCTCGATAGTTAGACTTGTAAAATATTTTTTTTAATAAAGAATGGTCAAAGCTCAGGCTTGTCATGTATCTGGCTTTTTATTCTTGGATAAGAATGGTGAAGACCCCCATACTGAGATATAATTTAAGTTTTCTTATTGTGGAAAAAGCATTTTCTGTGATTGACCAGATTTTAGCAATAACAAAGATAACTGATGGATCCTTTATAATAATACGTTATGGTACAACTACAGTGCAATGCAAATAGTATATAACATAAAGTGAGAAGTAATAGTAAATAGTTTAGTCAATAAAATAAACAAATAGTATACACCAAAATAAAATAAAATAGTAATGATTAGTATAATTATATAATATCATAAGTACAATAATACAATCATAAAAATATTGATAATAGCATAGTTTATTAATAATACTATAATAGCAATAGAATAAGAAATATCAATTACAGAATATACACAATAAAAAATAAGTTAAATAGTGACTTTAATATTTAACTCTTTTTGTTAAATTTCAGTTTTATTGATCAGTAATAGCCATTATAACAGAAGTAGCTTCAGTCAAACATACAGCAGGATACAATGTTAAAATAGCCTAAATATAAAGTTATGAAACTTCACTTTGCCCTCAGCCAAAACGATTTACTAGGGAACCATTTATAGATTAATGAGACCAAAGATCGCCCGTTAGATATACACAAGACGAATTATATCTCATGTTTAACCACTAGACTACAGACATCCGAGTCAGCGGCAAAACTTGAGAAGCACTGGCCGAGGGACGGCTGTTCCAGGCGGGGTAGACGAGCGCTGAGCGCATCTTACAACTCCGAAAACGTCAGATCAAATTTTTAAATAGGCGCTATCTTTATAAACAAACCACAGATTTGAGCTTTAAACAACTACATTGTCGACTGAAAAACTATTAAAACTACATTTCGTGACACAATAACAGTAGTATTTTTAAATTTATCCTCTGAACGTTACTATTACTAATTAAATCATGACCAAATACAACCAAAAACAAACGTTCAGTCTTGCTTGTGAAAGGTAATTCCTCGAAAGCTGTTTTCAATTGTGTGGCGATGTGTACAGCCCCAAACAGCGCACAAAACAGGCATTTTTCTCAATTCCCGGTATGAGAGGTATGGGAAAGTTGCCATCCCCAACATGGCGGCGCCGTTGACGTACGCTCCAGCGGCCAATAGGGCGTCTATGTATTTATTATGTCTATGGTCAAAACGTCTGCAGGACCGAAAGTGCAGCTGAAGAATCACCCATCATGCCTTTTGTCTGGCCATTAGGAGAACCAAAACTACACAAACATTTCCCTTTTCTGTCTGATTTTCAATTCAGTATAACAGCCTTTATCAGAGTCTCGGGTCTAAGATGGAGGCCTTCGACACAGATGATCAAGACCATTTCTCTGCCCTCATGAATATGCATATCATCCCTGCTGCAGTTAATGGTCAGAGGCTGAAAAATGACTGGCGCGGATTCCCTCAGGACCGTAATGCTAATCAACAGCAGATTCATTCCCGGGAAGGAGAGGTGACATTCCCATCAGCTGCTGAGGCAAGCAACTTAGAGAATCTCACAGCGCAGAAACATGTAGTGCAAGTAGTATGAAAAAAATTGTTCATGATAAATGAGGTATATGTGAAGAGTTCAGATGTAAAAGCCGCTATCAAATATACGTTCATCAAATACTTTTGCTTCAAATCCCAACGTCAGCCCATTCAGAAATACCGGTTCGTTGGCAGAAACCGCTAAACGCCACGTTCCTTTGTCAGCAAAATCCTCTAAGTCCACAGAAACCAATCAGAAGACTCGAATCGAATCATATGATTTAAAGATGCCAGTGTGCGCTTGAGCCGGCTTTCAAGTGACGAGCTGCAAGTTATCATCATGTCTTGTCTATCCATCGTTACAGTGACAGTAGCCGCGTTTCCATTACCCTTCGAATTGCGCAAATTAAAATTGCGAATTGAAAATACCCACAATGGAAACACAATGGAAACACAATGGAACGCAAAAAAGTTTACACGCTTGCATGAGGAGGTTTTTCAGGCAATTCGAAAAAGGAATATTTCGCAAAACTGCAATGGAAACAGTTTTTGCGCATTTACAGTCACCTGACTTACAGAATACGAGACAGATTTCTTTATTAAATTCATAAAAGAAACAATAATTACAGGAATACTGGATTCTAAACCTCAAAGAAATGCCACAATCAAGACCTCGGAGCAGAAATGAGGGAGAAACACAGAGAAACTCCTCATACTGTATATGTGCCGTTCACGTTAATGCTTGGAAAACACGCCATGTCTCCTTTCATTAATAATAATAATAAATTAATAATAATAATAAAAGTGACTGATTGCGAGCGGAAAAAAATACGTTTTAGTCGTATAACGAAACGCCGTCATTTCGCAATAGGTTTTTATCGATATTTATAAAAAATTAACTTTTTTTTTTTTTTTATTAAAACGCAAAAGTTTTGTGCAAATCTGTAATGGAAACACGCCTAATGACAGGATTTCATGAGTAGCAAGTAAACACAACATTGTTCCTTGTGCTGCTGTAAACGGTCCCTTGTGACGGTCACTTATAGCTCATGGATCATTTTGAAATCTGCTTTTATCATTTGCAATGTTTCCAGTTGCATTTTTAGTGATCTTGCAACTATTTACTGTGTCGTGTTGTCCAAAATGGGTGGACTTGGTTTTTGCAACAACAACAACAACAAAAAAGCACACGCATAGACTTAGCTAGTTTTGCAGCATAAGACAAAAAAACATTTGTTAAATATAAATGAATTGACTAAAGTGAATTTTTCTTAAATAAGGCATTTCAATAACTGACTAATAACCTTTTCATTGCCATTAAAATGAAAATTAATGAACCTAAATATTGGAGCCTGATAAAAAAAAAAAGCTAATTTAAAAGAAAACATGTCAGATGGACTTTTTTGCTTCTGAACTCTTCATATATTGAATGCCATTTTAAAGGTTCCCAATTTTGTTTTGCAGACCTTCTACAAATATCGAAAAACAAACAAACAAAAAAAACCTCATAATATACATTGCAGATCACCTCATTTCTCAAAGAGTATGAAAAAGGTTAGTTTGAAGATTCAGTCTCTCTATCTCAGAAACTCCTCCTTTCCTAGAGCTGCTCTGCTCTGATTGGTCAGACGGCCCAGTGTGTTCTGATTGGTCGAACGCTTACAGCGTCAGAAACTAAACGCATATTATCATATCTGAATTTCAGCTCTTCCTCAGCACATGATACGAACTGTAACAATGGCGTAGTTTTTCCCGTATCAATTCGACCCCGAGTCTCATCCTTCTGAAGTGGATTCACAGCAGAAAACAGCGTCTTCTCGACATGAACAACACGAACCGAACTCTCCAGTCTCGGATACAGCTAGTGTTTGAGGGCGGAGCTAAGCAGACGCTGTTCACCGGCAGCCAATGAACACCATAGACTGGCATTATGCAAATTTCCAGCAATTTCGAACTCGCGGCCCGCGGGGTGATATTTTGTGGCCCCCTACTTGACATTAAAGTTTAATGTTGGTGCGGCCCGTCGTTGCGTGTGCCGCGTTTTTGTTGTTTTTTTTAGCCCTTATGGGCTACCATAGATAGTCTCGTGACAGCTTACGATGGGTTTGTTGTCAATAGTTGTCATAGACAACCGCGAAGTACAAACATACTGCGCCTGGAAAAAAATGAGCGCGTCGCTTCAATTATGAGCGCGCTTGCCGCGCCTAAATTTGAAATAACGAACTTGAGCGCGCAAAATATGTGAGCGCGATATGTGAACAGGCCCAAGGCGAGCTACCACCAATCAGGCCACGAGCTACTGGTAGCTCGCGAGCGACGTGTTGGAGACCCCTGCTCTAAAACAATGTGAGAATAATTATTTTGAGCTTGTAATATGTGTCCAACAGGTTGATAAGAAGGTTTGCTTTGATTTGTGCGGTCAGTAGTTTGAGACACTATACATGTGTAGAAAGAATTCAATAAGACGGGCAGACATGACTGCAAATATTTGTATTTCAAAATCTATAATTGTTTTTCTAAGTATAATAAAAGGAAATGTGCCTTCCAAAAAAACATTCAATATCATTGAAAATAAAAAGGACATGAGCAAATATAAGTATCACAAAGATGTGTTATAAGGAAAAGGAAAAGAATTTGTAAAAATGAACTTCAACTGCCAGAAGGACGGCTCATGAAGAACCAATCATGTACAGAAAGGATTGTTCAAATTCAGAGGAACAGTTCAGAAGAAACGTTAATAATAAAGATTGAGAAGATTGGATCAGTTGTGCTCCTTTCTTGGAATACTTGAATACTATTTTTTTGTGGAATAATTGATGCGGCCCAGCCCGACCCCGACTCTACCTCCAGCGGCCCCCCAGTTAAGTTGAGTTTGAGACCCCTGTTTTAGGGGATAAAAACTTTATTGGCCCATACACTATGATCTTTAAAGCTTTGCAGACCTTTTACATTCACAAACGGCTATATTATATTAAGCTAATATTCAAAAAAGCAGAATAGAGGCACTTTAAAAGTATATATAAAAGTCTTTCTTTTAGGAGACAAAAACTTTGCAGAGCTTTTACATTCACAAACGGCTATATTACACACTGAATGGAAGCTAATATTAAAAAAAGCAGAATAGAGGCACTTTAAAAGTATATTTAAAGTTCTTTCTTACAAGAAAGTAATAACTTTAATAGATTAAATGCATTTCTGATTAGTTGCTTTACACGTTTAACACACTTCCCCATCATAACGCCTAGCCATAACAAGCCGTCTAACACTGAAAAGTCTGTCACCAACACAGTTATGACCACAATTACCTCACGCAGACTGAATTTAGCCGTCCGGCGAGGCCTGCTGGCCCTCGAGACTGACGCCGTCATTCACTCCCTGTAAAACTGCAGCTGGTTCCACGACGCCTTACAACTCGCAATATGCAGCAAGAAAAAAAAGTGTTACTGTATTTATTCCTGGACCTCAGCATTCAGTCTCAAACGGCGCCTGTGGTTCTCTTTGTTGACGAAATCCTATTACTGTCGGTTCAGCTCACAGGCACAAAACCCTGCGCACAAATATCGAAAGAACACCCACAGCTTTCTTTTGGAGCCGGCGTAAACTCAATATCAATTTGGAGACGCTCTTAGTGATACGGGAAGAGTTGAATAGAAGGCACTCTCTCTGACAAAAACGGCTCAATCCTCGCTCGTATGTAGCGAACAGCTTACAAAGAAGAAATGATTTATTATTACATTGGCATATGGTGCATCACTCGTCTGGCAGAAGGGACACATTTCTCAGGTGTGAATAAAGTTACAGGATAACAAAAAGAGACCATGATATAATCCATAAGAACATCTCTCACTGTCACGAAGATTTTAGTGTTTTTGCTTCAGGCTATATATGCGCTAACTCTGAATATGACAGTTTATCAGTGATCTCCAGTTACAGACATCGATTTATTCTGAAAGCACTGATATTATCTTTATCTAACAATATCCATGTCTTAATCTAAACAGAAATAGAGCACTTTGGATTGAAACTCCACATATGAATTAAGTGCGGTTATACATTTCTGTGATCAGGACTTACATTTTTTTTTACTCCGCAGCAGATGATAAAACTAGGAAAGAAATCGCTAGAAAATAAATCTGTTTACGGATATTTTTTGCGAAATTGAGTAAATATTACAAATCGTTCAGATGAGAAAGCCTATGAATTATTTTTATATGTACACCGGCCAAAAGCATAACTGCCTGTGGATGTATAATGTCATAACTGTAGTAAACCTGCTGTTTAGAAAAATAAATATATATTTTAAGCATTTAAAAAAATAACTATGTTTAAAAAGTAACATCAGCAGCATTACAGCCACAAAAAAACTATTCGAAAAATTAGAATATTGTGCAAAAGTTCATTTATTTCAGTAATTCAACTTAAAAGTTGAAACTAATATATTATATAGACTCATTACATGCAAAGTGAGATATTTCAAGCCTTTATTTGTTATGATTTTGATGATTATGTCTGATGAAAACCTTTTCACAATATTCCAATTTTGAATTTGGGGTTTTCTTAAGCTGTAAGCATCAAAATTATAACAAATAAAGGCTTGAAATATCTCACTTTGCATGTAATGAGTCTATATAATATATTAGTTTCACCTTTTAAGTTGAATTACTGAAATAAATGAACTTTTGCACGATATTCTAATTTTTCGAGTTTCACCTGTAAATGACTAAATCTTATTTTATTTCATAAAATTTCATTAATTAGCCCTAATGTCATGATGCTCTCTAGATATTGGCAAAACATAACCGCAACTAAAACCTCTCAGCACACCTTAGAAACCGCACATCAACGCCTTGGAAGTCCCTCAAAACGCTTAGCGAGATCTTAATCTGAATCAAGCGTGCCGCACAAGCCCTCAAAAGTGAAGCCAAAACGTCTCGATCGCCCCCCGGTGGCCGGTCCTAGTATAGCTCATAAGCCCCGCCTCCCCATGTTATTCAACGGGACGCGAGACCAACTAAACAATTAAATTACACTTCACATATCTTTTTTCTAAAGATATTTTCTGTCATTTACTGTAGTTTCTATCACGTTGATGTAATTTCAAGTGTTTGTTTTTAAAATACGTTTGTTTTTAGTTAGTTATTTGATGCTATAAAAACGGTGCTGTGACATCATGATTGACAGCTGTGATTGACAGGTTCTCTGTGCGAAGTAGTCACTGAAGCACCAACTGACTTTTTTTCATAATGTTGACTATGCGGTTAGTAGTTGTATTTACCTTATTTTAACGAGGTACTGCAAACAGCAGACATCATTGGAGAGCAACGGAGCAGACAAGGCCACTTAAGAAAAGTGCAGGGCGTGTGCTTGCGATTGATTCAGCGAGCGTGAGGGCGGGGCCTTGATTTCGCGGCTTTACTTCCTGCTCACGACTGCGCATGACTGGTCCCGAAAACGCTACTGCGCAAACTCAAATTCCAATATGTCAGCGCCATATCGGGACACTGGTGGCTTCAGTTCTCTCCAATGGAAAAGAGCGAAGGGGCGTCGTCCATCTTTTTTTTACAGTCTATGATCTGAATAGATCCGGGCAATACAAAGGAATTATCCAATCTCTCTCGTGACGCTTTTCAGGATCGCTCTGAAATTTAGTCTCTGAACGCAAGGCCTACTGGGTAATTATTCTCTTGATACAAACATGAGGGCAAAGAATGACAAAGCCAGTTCCAGTTATGTGCTTTATTATGGTCTGGCTTTTCCTCGGCGGCCCCCAGGGAGTCCCAGTCACTCTCCTCACCGCGAGCCTGACAGCCTCATCAACACACAATAACCATTATCCTCTCTCGCCCATTATCTCTCTCTCTCTCTCACACACACAAAGAGCAGCCCGTTTAGAAACACCACACGCTTACCTGCAGTTCGGTGGAGGGTCAAGTGTGATTTCTGCAAGCTCCTTCTGAATCCTGCAACACAAGAAAGCATGCATTTATTCAACAGAGATCAGAAGGCCACGAACACTAAAACTAGACCGCTTTATTTTACTCTGTACACACTTTATTTACAAGAGCGACAACCACATTCACTCCCGAAATTCAGCTGCATTTACATAAAATCATCTATTATTTATTTATCTTAGTTAATATTAATTTCAACATTTACTAATACGTTAAATGCATAATGCATGTGAACTAACATGATCAAACAATGAACAGGCTGTATTTTTATTAACTAACATTAACAAAGATTAATAAAAACTGGGTAAAACTTTACAATAAGGTTCATTAGTTAACTACATTAGTTAACATTAACTAAGAAGGAACAATACTTCTTCAGCATTTGTTAATCTCTGTTAATGTTCATTTCAACATTTACTAATACTTTATTAAAATCTTGTTAATGCACCGTGAACTAACATGAACAGCTGTGTTTGTATTAACTAACGTTAACAAAGATTAACAAAAACAGTAACAAATGTATTGCTCATGGTTAGTTCATGTTAGTAAATACATTAACTAATGTTAACTAATGAACCTTATTGTAAAGTGTTACCAATCAATCTAATGTGTGTGAACTGAACTCATACATTACACGTCTTCTGTCAAAAATGCACTCAGGTTAAACCAGAATTTCGATTTCATGCATGGCGTTTGTTTTTTAAATGCATTTAAAAGCAGTTTCTCCGTGAGCTTTTCAGCAAGTATAGGTGGCCTAATAAATTTCATAATTTTCAAAATGCACATTTATGTCACAGCACTTCCTTTTCTGCGAGCGATACCTGTTGTTATCTCCGAGGTCAAAGCGAGCCAAGGCGTGTGAAATCAAGCATTTTTTTTCGGTTCCATAAAACGTGACACACACACACACACACAGTCAATGTGACGATGCCTGTTACTTAAACGCACGTTTCCTTCGACAGGAAACCATACATCAAAACATCAACCATGAGTAGTGGGCTGCTGTTTGTGGGTGTTTAAGCCGCACTATATCATTGAAAAGCAGCAATAAGAGTAAGTTGTTCAGACGATAAAGTGATTTATGACACCAGACAAAAAGTAACTGTTGTGCATGAATAAATGTCAATATATAACTGTAGTACACCTACTGTTTAAAACAAGGCTTGGGAATTACACACACACACTCACTGAATTTATTGCATAACATATTATAATGAATAGCTTTGTTTTCTTGTTATATTGAAATTGCATACAATTTATTTGAGTTTTATAGTTCTGGATGAAATCTGAATTCATTGCATTACCAGTATTTGAATGCAATAACATTTTTTCCCTCAGAATTAATAGTTAGCATCTATAATTGCATAAACATTCTTCAAAAATCTCATTTTTGGGGTGAACTATTGCTTTAACACACTAAAGTGTTTCAGTGGAATCGGAGATCTCTGCACAAGCTAATTGTTCTGATGTTTTGGGCTTTAAAATTAACACAGCTTTCATGAACAAACACCTTTGATGTTGACGTCTGAACCCCGAGGCTTCCTGAATTGTGTAACATCAAGACGACAAGAAATATCCGCAGTCCAAATGGGAATGTTTGGATCTTGATATGCGCTCGGCAGCAGAAGGAACAGGATTCTGCAGTCGCTGTTATAAAAAGCACTGTGTCCCAGCAAAGCTTTGCTCAACTGATTGCATAATGCCATCGTACTGCAGTCGGGCCTTCAGAGAATCTACACATGCCAGCAAGGCCTGTTCACAGAATGAATGTGGAACTGCGTGTAGAGAACAATAGAAGTGAACTACAGCAGATGTAGAGCGATTGAAGAGATCCCTCTGGTGTAAAAGCATCCAAACATGTTATTATGTTTGCAAGTTGAAAGCTTTGACATTGAAAGGTTTACACGTCTGCAAAAGAGAATTTCCTTATAATACAGACCCAATGCATCTCTCAACCGGTGGTCTGTATCTCAGGGAAAACTAACCATGTAATCATGCATAGTTGGGTTAGTCAAATAAATAAGCTTATCAACTTTTAAAAAAAAAAAGAAAGAAGGAGAAAGCAATTCCTATCTTTTGTTACTGACAAACAAAAGCCACGCATCTAATAAATTCTAATTAAATACAAAAAACGCCAAAACTACAAGCCAATTTGCACCTTTTCAAAATGGTTCAAACCCTGACATAATGCAAAAGTACAGTTTTCTACAGTAAAAAACATATTGAAATATATTCCAAATCTAAAAAATGATTAGATGTAGCTGAACGCTTACTCAAGTGTTCACATCAATGACGATAACTATAAAGATAACTATATACTGGCCTTTAGTCATGCAATTATGTTACTAACTGGCTATACAAAAGGGGACAAGGAATAATTTTGTTGTGTAATGCAAGCGTGGACCATATGTCATATACGCCAGTGAATTCTGAACACGGATATAACTCGTTTTATGAGGACATTTTACGAAATGAAAACATTGTTGTTGATGTTTTTTAGGATATTGATTTGAGGGTCTTAGGCCCTGTTTACACCTGGTATTAAGATGTGTTTTAGTCGATCGGATCACAAGTGGACGAGGCTAAATACAGGAGTAAACAGGGTCTAAAACGTCCACTTTCAGAGGTAGTGGAAAACACATTGCTTTCGTAGTGTAAACTCTCATGTGTTCGAACAGCCACAAAAGACCGTCTACTCTTCGCCTAGTGAACTAATGCCTAAACATTATGAGAAGCGCACTAGCCAGACGGGATTTAACACACACTCACAGTGTTCGGCTGGTCTTGTGGCTTTCAGAGCAGAAACTAAAGCGGCTGCATGTGTTTTTCTGTCATCTCCGGTTGCGTTCATATGTAACTTACATGAGCTTATTTTTGTCCATTAGATTGAAAGATCTGAATACATTTACCTGCACATAAACCCTCCCCTCGAGGAAATCAGGACAGAAGTGGTTGAAAGTGGACAAAAGAGACGGATTAAAACACCAGGTGTAAACGGGAATGGATCTCTGGTCTACTTGTGATCCGATCAACCAAAACGCATCTTAAAACCAGGTGTAAACAGGGCATAAGTGTGTCTGTTAGGCAACAAGTAACATTCGCTAGTGTTTTGGAAGACTGACTTGATGTGAGACACGCATGATCCGTTTTAGTGAATTTTTAATGTGTAATTAACTTGTTGGTCAGGAGAACTGTGTGAAGGGTTTTGCATAAGTGACTCAAGGATTGAGAAATGTGTCCTAACCATAAACTGTTAAAAAATATGGACGTAGTGTGCGTGACGTCACCCGTAGGTTTCTGAAGAGCATTTTTTAACCCACGCCCTTAATTATGCAGGCTTAATATAATTCAAACGAATGAGTTATAAAAAAAACTCAACCCTCTCACAGTCGTCATGAAGGACAATATTAGCTATATAGACCAAAACCACTTTTTGCACCAGGCTGCAAACACATTTTTTTCTGCTGTAAAGTTGGGCATTTTAAAGGATTAGTTCACTTTTAAAAAAACTTTTGCTGATAATTTACTCACCCCCATGTCATCCAAGATGTCCATGTCTTTCTTTCTTCAGTCGAAAAGAAATTAAGGTTTTTGATGAAAACATTCCAGGATTTTTCTCCATATAATGCACTTTGCTGGGCACCAAACGGTTCAAGGTCCAAAAGACAGTTTCAGTGCAACCTGCAAACTGTTCAAAGTGCTTTAAACATTTCCAGACGATAAATAATGGTCTTATCAAGCGAAACGATCGCTCATTTAAAAAATAAATAGCAAAGTTTAAGTTTAATAATGTCAAATGCTCGCCTTGCTCTGTTCTGTGATGCACGTTCGTGACTCTCCTGTTCGAACTCGTTCATCAAAATGAACAAATCTTTTTTCGAGTCATTTGGTTCATTTTAACGAACGAAATGAACGAATTGACTCGGAAAAAGATTCGTTCATTTTGATGAACGAGTTCGAACAGGAGAGTCACACAGAACAGAGCAAGGCGAGCATTTGAGCTTATAAAACTTAAACTTTGTTATTTCTGTTTTAAATGAGCGATCGTTTCGCTTGATAAGACCCTTATTCATCGTCTGCTGTCATTTAAAGCCCTTTAAAAGCCCTTTGTCTTTTGGACCTTGAACCGTTTGGTGCCCAGCAAAGTGCATTATATGGAGAAAAATCCTGGAATGTTTTCATCAAAAACCTTAATTTCTTTTCGACTGAAGAAAGAAAGACATGGACATCTTGGATGACATGGGGGCGAGTAAATTATCAGCAAAAGTTTTTTTAAAAGTGAACTAATCCTTTAACATGGAGGTTTATGGGATTGACTCGCTTTTGCAGCCCGTCTCTAGTGGCCAGTCGATGAACTGCAGTTTTTCAAGAAAAAGACCGTTGGTTCTAACTAATAAAATCCAGATCCTAAAGCAAAACACCAATCAAACAGACCGGTTCGTTACCTCTTGGCACTGGTGGAGAGTTTGGCTGCAGTTTTACTGGAGATCTTGGTCTCCTTCTTCTTGGGCACGACCAGATCTCGCTCCTGCTGAGGAGGTGCCGTCTCTCGCTGCTCGATATCTGAACTCCCTCCGCTGGTGCTGGGGCTGTCATCTGGTCTCTGCACCTCACTAGACATCTTGGCCCTGGACAAACAGCAGGATTCACACACGATTACATTAGCAGACCGCCAGGTGAAGTCACTGGGGTATGAAGTCAATAGTTGTCTTAATTCCAGCTGCGCTGAATCATAAAACAGTGATCCCACACTGGAGTAGAAGGCAGAGGAATCGGATTAGGCTAACTCTTAATGAGAGGGTTTTTTATACTCTGTAAAACAAATTTAGGTCTGAATATTGAGCTGTAATTCATAAACAGCACATCCCAAAATACAGAAATGAACAAAAACAATGAATTTCTGTGTAAATCGTTCACGAAAACAGATCACATTCCATGGTTTTACACACTATTTTTGTTTTATTCAACGTGATCCTATTCACTTTCTTCATGCATAAAACAGTGTAGATTTCACCCTAAGGGCAGATGTTTTCAGATTTATAAAAACCATGTGTACTACCGATGGCAGCAATCCCACTCTGTGGAAGATGAAAATGAATTGTGCATAAATCCCACAAAACAGTGACAACTTTCTGTGTAAATCATTCATAAAACATTATGTTGTCACTGCAACAATTAGCCTAATACGAGAATGATTTCACAAACAATTCTGCTTTTCTTTTCTTTCATCTTTAATTTCAAGAAAGAAGTCAACGACACAATTGTACCCCATTTACTTCAATGCATGTTTCTGGTCTTATTGTGCACGTTATTCCAAACAACAAAAATATGTTACGGGTTTCATGCAAATATTGAAATGCATGCAGAAAAAAATGCATGCATGTTTCACTCAGAAATACATCAAATTATGAAGTTAAAAAGGTTGTAAACGGCATTATACACGGACTTCAATTGCATCCGTTTAGTTAGATTAAGATTGTCACCATAACTAGCCCCACTTTTCATTCAAGAGGAATTTAAAGCAGGCATTTCCTGTACGCTCACAGGAAGCGCACGCATTAAATAATACTCTAGTATTTTCTCCCAGACATTTGATCACAGTCAAATCATGATTTCAGATGTTTATCTGATCTGTGATGCGTCTCTTTTCTGACGACGAGGAGCAATTCTTTCAGATGTTATCAGGAGATACGGCAGCGAGGAAAACCCTCTGATCACAGGCTTTAAAAGCCACACGAGTCCAGCTAATAAATACCTATGGAATCTGCGCTCTCAGCACCGCATTTAAACCAATATATAAGATGCATGGTGTGGAGAATAGAGAGACCTCACTTCAAAAGTTGCCCTGAGAATCCCGAGCCGGGTGTTCACGCGAGTTAGGTCAACGCTTTCTCAGATCCAAGTCGTAAATGATCACGGATACACCAACAGGAAGGTATTAACACTTCTGAGAGTGGATTTTACGGGTCAACTCGTTTTGTGATAATGTGGGAAATGAGTCATAAAACATTTAAATTGCAGCGTGCAATGCAGTCATGCCAGAGAGTTAATAGCTCTGAGTCCAAATACAGTCTTTTATCCCACAATACTCTCCGTTTACAGTCCTGTTGAGTTATTTCCCTTCAAATACAACGCGTTTCATTTCAGTCACAGATAAATCACATCAATGTGTGAGTCTCAGATTCTGTTTGGCGACCTTTAGTCCCTGGTTCACTCATTCAGGGGTAATGCATCTTAAGATCTGGACTGAAATTGAAAGGCTAAACCTCACACGACGTACACGGTCCTTCAGTACACACACACACACACACCGTAAAAGAGTAATTCTGGGCAAAATTCATCATGTAATGTAGCTATTTATCATTTTAAGTATGCAGAAATACCTCTTTGGGGTGAAATGAAACAACCCCAATTACTTTAATGCATGTTTCTGGTGTTATATTTCAAATAAGTATTTTTTTAGGTGTTTATTTGTGGGATCCCGAAGTACACATTTGCTGTAAAGGCACCATAGCGTAATGAGGATTTGTATATTTTGTGCTATGCGTATACATAAGAACATACACTGCCCGGACAAAATTTAAATAGGCAAATGCTTACGAGTCTATGATTGGATCATTATTGCAGTGATTATTATGTTTCTTGCATGTTATATGTTTGGCAGCAGTTCTTCTAACCCTAAATGAAAGAGTGTGTAGCGTTTCATTTCTTAAACACCCATGTAGGAAGACACATCATGGCCATATTCCAGGAGGACAATGTCAAAATTCATAAGGTTTAGATTGTGAAAGAATGAAGAATCAGTTTTCACACATGAATCCAGACCTTAAATTCATTGAAAGTGTTTTGGATGTGCTGGAGAAGACTTTACAGAGTGCTGGACTCTTGGAAATCTTGACCAAAAATGTATGCACCTCCTGATGGAAATAACATACATTTATTCCCATCAATTGTTTGTCAGATTTAGAGTAACTGCTATCAAACAGTTCAAATGCTAGAAGCAACCACTGCAAAAATGATCCAATCATAGACTCTTAAGCATTTGCATATTTAAATCCAAACCGGGACTTTTTTTGTGTGTGTGTCTGGCCAGTGTATTTAGTATATTTACATAAGGCACCACCAAATTACAATATAAGGGGTCCACAAACATAACCTTTAGGGGTGCATATTTTACTGACAAAATACAAAAATATACACGTACTTTGCAATTATACACACATTTTCCATCTAACAGAACACCCCAAAAAAAGGCTGTCAGCACAATTATATCAAGGGCTTTCTCCATTTTAAGTAGGCTACACATAGATGCCTTACTGGCAGTGTATATCTAGTGTATACTACAATGTGAAGGAAATCATTGAAGCACCTGGCAGACTGTCAGACAGAAACCCCGCTGTTGCCGCATCTGCACGCGCGCGTTATTCAGGAGCGTCTATTTATGCGGGAGGCCGCGAGCGCCTCTCGATCCCGCAACAAAACACACACCGATCAAACGCACCCGTCGAACCGCATCGAGCTTCCGCGGGGATATTTTCCAAAACGTGAGGGGAAAACAATGTAACGATTCACCCGTGATGACCACGATGAACAACTGCCTCGGCACAAAGGAGAAGCCTCGTCCCGCACATCCCCGCACACCGAGGGGGGAAAACAACCACTTTTGCGGGACATTTAGCGAGTTTTCACGCACGGTCGAAGGGCTCTGACGGACATGCGAGGATATTTACCTGCCGAGCGGCCGTCGATGTGGCGTCCCGATTCGCTTTTTCTGGATGATACCGTGTAGTCAGAGTCGGGCCGTCCGCTCGTTCTCGTCTCGTCGCTATTTAACTGAAGGTAGCAGAAAAAAAGCGATTACAGAAACTGAAGCAGCCGGACCGCCTCTACGCGCGCTCTCGACTCGGTAGTGCACGCGCAGCGCGTGCGCTTTCGCGTCCGTGTGTGAGTGTGAAATAGTGAGAGGAAATATGTGTAACATTTCCTCGCTAATCTAGAATATCCCTCTAATAAAGAGGCTTCATAAACTAGTTCAATGAAATGTAAAATGAAAATATTGGAAATGAAAACAACACCTGCCATGACAAAAAATGTATTTCCTTCAAAATAACATGGTAAAATTGCCACATTCATCACAAAATAAAGAAAATAAATTGACTGTATTTGAAGGAGATTCCATATTATTTTACTTTGATTTTACCAACAATGAAGCCTATTAGTAATAAATAAGATTAATGTTACTTATTAAGGTTCCATGATAAAAGTAATAAAGCAATATGGTATGCCAAATTGATTAATAACACAACAGTTTGTGTTATATAAAACACACACACACACACACACACACACATATATATATATATATATATATATATATATACTATACACACACATACATTATATATTATATAAACACTTTTATGTTAGATGCGATTTTACACTATTTTAATTAATTATTTTAACTCATGCTAGTTGAAAAGAGATTTCACTATATCACTGACAAACATTTACCATGGTCGATGCGATTAGAATACCATGATTACTTTGTATAATAAATGCTGTTAAAGCCTATTTGTAATGAATTTATTTAAAAAAAAAAAAAAAAAAAAAAAAAAAGGATCATGCACTCTTGAAAAAAAAAATGTCTTTATCGGCATCATTGTTTCCATGAATAACCTTTAATGTCGAATTTTTCAGACACACAAAGGGTTCTTTAAAGATTCTCCTTTCAAGATTATTTAAATGGTCAATTCTTCACACTAAGAAAAAATGGTTATTTTATTAAATAAATTTAAAGTTTTTTTTATTGTACTATTAATCTGTTTTTGTTATTCTACTAAACTAATCTATGGTAAGTCCCCATTTAGATGTTGCTGTGGGGTGTCATTTTACTAATGATGAGGATTGAGTACGATAAAGACCAACAACACATTTTCATTCCTGTCCATCATTTCATCTCACTTAATCTGTCCATTTCATTTCACTATAGGTTCTGGCTCAGAGTCTCCATTGTCTTTGCAGGGGTTTACAAGCTCAAGTGGATGCTGAAAGAGAGCAACCTGAGAGGAAAACAAACGAGACGTTCTGAACGGTACGAACATTTCGCTTTAATGACAGACAAACATCTCTAGCGTGATTTATGATGATCCACAAAAGAGCTTCAATTGAAGCAAGACTTTCTGAACAAAGAGTTGCATGATCAATGTTGCTTATTTGATTATTTTAGGTCATAATGACACACGATACACACACACATTTAATATGTAAATTATAAATATTTAATATATTTAAATATTAATATTTTACAATGTAAATATGCATGTTTTATACAATTTGTATGTACAATACTCCTAATTTAGCTTATAAATATGCATGAATTAATGCATATGTACCCTTTTTTTCAAGTATTTATCTGGCTCAAAACAATTGCATAACATTATAATTTATATTATGTAAATATACATGATTACATGTTTACATATTATTAATTATATAACACATTTACATTAATAAATGACATTATACTGCATGTATGTATATACACACACATACATGTATATAAATTATGCGATTAATCACGGTTAATCGAATAGAGAGATGGATAGATAGACATATAGACATAGATACACACACACACACACACACACACACACACACACAAAGGATTTTGATTGTGATCTCAGGCACTGTGTATTATCAGACATCAAAAAGCCTGTGACCATTAAAGCAGACTATAATAGCTAGGATTTCATTTTACTTTATTGTGACAATCAATTTCAACGCCCAGATTTCCAGGCGATTGCATAATAATGACCTGCAGCAAGTGAACGACTGTATTTACAGTGTGCTTTTCATCGCTCTGGCCACTCGAGGCCTGTTGAAAGATGAAATCGGGTCTCGCTCTGTCGCACCGTGGCTTTGTGTTGCTCAGGGGCGTCCATCAGATCAGCATGATAATATGGCAGCCGGGGACCCGTGAGTGTGTGTGAGAATAGAGGAGGCTTGAGTCTCAGCACTTCCGCTCTCACACCCTGTCAGGGCTGAAGGTCAGGGCCACACTCTGTGCCGAGTGCCTTTGTCATGCTAATGGAGGGTGTAAACGCCAGTCGCGGCGACTACCCTTCCCTTCACCCTTCTGGTGATCGAGCTTTCTCTGCCGTCGCTGGAACACTTTACCTTTAATCATCAGCGCCTCTCCATCACTGGATGCTTTTAAATACAGTTTAAAGACCTATTTTTACTCTCTTGCGTTGTGTATGTATTTTAAATCAGTTGGTGTTCTACGTTATGTATACATGTACAGGTGAAACTCGAAAAATTTGAATATCGTGCAAAAGTTCATTTATTTCAGTAATTCAACTTAAAAGGTGAAACTAATGTATAGACTCATTACATGCAAAGTGAGATATTTCAAGCCTTTATTTGTTATAATTTGGATGATTATGGCTTACAGTTTATGAAAACCCCAAATTCAAAATTAGAATATTGTGAAAAGGTTTTCATCAGCCATACTCTAAAAAAAAATGTTGGGTTGTTTTAACTAAATTTTGGGTCAAATATGGACAAACCCAGCCGTTGGGTTACATTTTTAAATTGCATTTTTAATCCAACGTTTGGGTTTGTCCATATTTGACCCAAAATTTAGTTAAAACAACCCAGCATTTTTTAGAGTGTAATCATCAAAATTATAACAAATAAAGGCTTGAAATATCTTTGCATGTAATGAGTCTATATAATATATTAGTTTCATATTTTAAGTCGCATTACTGAAATAAATTAACTTTTGCATGATATTCTAATTTTTCAAGTTTCACCTGTATATGTGTGTATATGTATAATACCACCAACTCCTCGCCCCTGAGAGCAACAAAGTCCCAACCTTCATCCGAGAGGGACAGAAAAAGCCCAACCATCTCCTACTAAACCAGAAGCTGGACAACTAGCCATTGCCCGGGACTGGAACATGCTAGCCGATATTGGCCAGCAACTAATCTTTCCACCTGAGATTGCAGCCACCACCCTTAGGCCAGACTTGGTACTCTGGTCCCCTTTATTAAAGTCTGTTTACATCATAGAGCTCACTGTCCCATGGGAGAATTCAACAGAAGAGACCTATGAGCGCAAGAAACTGCGCACACTGGCAGCAGACGCTCAACAGCGAGGATGGAAAGCTGTCCGGTTGAAGTGGGATGCAGAGGTTTGTGGCCTCTTCCACCATCAGACTGCTGAAAGACCTTGGCATCCATGGACAGGACAATTAGATCATTCTCTGAAGCGGCCCGAAAGAAGCAGCCAGTGGATATGGATTAAGCTGAAGGACCCTTGCTGGGCTCCAAGACCCGCTCACTAATCCGGCCCGTACCCCACTTGAGAACCCAGGTCACAACCCTCCAGACAGAGGGTGAGCAAGGTCAGCGCTCAGGCTTGACTCAACCCCCGTTTGCACGAAGGGAAGACGCAGATATTTCCCTGCGGTTTGGCCTCTCATTTACACGAAAACCCCGTTTTTATCAAAGAAAACTATTATTTCTAAAAATTGCAAAAGTGGAGTTGTCTGATAACGCCGGTTATGTGTTGGCGTGTCGACTGGGAGAAACGGGGTTTTAGGTTCTCAAACGTCACATTATGCGCCAGAAAATGCGTAACGTCATGCGAGCGCCCAGTGTTTACAGTGTGTTTGGCTACTGATCATGGATGCTGTTAAGGTGGTACTCATTTTTACTTTTGTGAAAACGCTTTTGGCCTGTTTGCATTTACAAATACAACTGCTCTACTATATTATATCCGTTGTTGTCGATTCTGAGGATTCTGATTGGCTTGCATGGCTTTATCCTTCTCCCTACTCTGCGCCCATAGGTTTGGCGTATTTATGCGGGTTGATGTAAATGACAACTTTTTTGAAAACGATGTTGTGTGCACAATGTTATTATTGAAAACGGGGGGGGGGGACACTTCATCTCAGTGAAGAGAACAATGATTCTCCAGGCGATTGTCATGATTTGGTCATGGGACACAAGCTCAGGTTCGATCACTGGCCACCTTTCAGAGCCGGCCCGAGCCTTTTGGGGGCCCTAAGCAGAATTTGATTTGGGGGCCCCCTCCCACTACGCGGAGTCACCTGTGCTTGACGATTATTGACACAAATGTCACGCAATAATGATACATTATAAATGAATACAGTGAGGTTATGTATTAATACAAAATAAATACTTAATAAAAAATGTATCCACCTTATTCCTGACAACCTTACTGCGTTTTGAATTATGGGCGGCACTTCCGGTTTGGGGAACTTCCATTCAAAAAGGCTGAAACGAATCATTTCAAATCATAAGGTTGCACTATAAATAAAGCTGATCCGTCAGTTTGACTGGATGAGCTGTCAATTTTCCTTCATTATATATTTTCAGACATCATGAGAATAACGTTATACACTCACCTAAAGGATTATTAGGAACACCTGTTGAATTTCTCATTAATGCAATTATCTAATCAACCAATCACATGGCAGTTGCTTCAATGCATTTAGGGGTGTGGTCCTGGTCAAGACAATCTCCTGAACTCCAAACTGAATGTCAGAATGGGAAAGAAAGGTGATTTAAGCAATTTTGAGCGTGGCATGGTTGTTGGTGCCAGACGGGCCGGTCTGAGTATTTCACAATCTGCTCAGTTACTGGGATTTTCACGCACAACCATTTCTAGGGTTTACAAAGAATGGTGTGAAAAGGGAAAAACATCCAGTATGCGGCAGTCCTGTGGGCGAAAATGCCTTGTTGATGCTAGAGGTCAGAGGAGAATGGGCCGACTGATTCAAGCTGATAGAAGAGCAACTTTGCCTGAAATAACCACTCGTTACAACCGAGGTATGCAGCAAAGCATTTGTGAAGCCACAACACGCACAACCTTGAGGCGGATGGGCTACAACAGCAGAAGACCCCACCGGGTACCACTCATCTCCACTACAAATAGGAAAAAGAGGGGACAATTTGCAAGATCTCTCCAAAATTGGACAGTTGAAGACTGGAAAAATGTTGCCTGGTCTGATGAGTCTCGATTTCTGTTGAGACATTCAGATGTTAGAGTCAGAATTTGGCGTAAACAGAATGAGAACATGGATCCATCATGCCTTGTTACCACTGTGCAGGCTGGTGGTGGTGGTGTAATTGTGTGGGGGATGTTTTCTTGGCACACTTTAGGCCCCTTAGTGCCAATTTCTAAAGAAAGCGCTCTGAGAATTAACTTTAAAAGCGCTATACAAAATAAAGTTATTATTATTATTAATTGGGCATCATTTAAATGCCACGGCCTACCTGAGCATTGTTTCTGACCATGTCCATCCCTTTATGGCCACCATGTACCCATCCTCTGATGGCTACTTCCAGCAGGATAATGCACCATGTCACAAAGCTCGAATCATTTCAAATTGGTTTCTTGAACATGACAATGAATTCACTGTACTAAAATGGCCCCCACAGTCACCAGATCTCAACCCAATAGAGCATCTTTGGGATGTGGTGGAACAGGAGCTTCGTGCCCTGGATGTGCATCCCACAAATCTCCATCAACTGCAAGATGCTATCCTATCAATATGGGCCAACATTTCTAAAGAATGCTTCCAGCACCTTGTTGAATCAATGCCACGTAGAATTAAGGCAGTTCTGAAGGCGAAAGGGGGTCAAACACAGAATTAGTATGGGGTTCCTAATAATCCTTTAGGTGAGTGTATTTGGTATTTTAACGTGACATGTTATAACAAGAATATCAACGGCAAGAGCTCTTTTCAGTCGCTGCTTTCTTTTCCTCGTGATGATTTTTATTTTTTCCTTTACAATCCGCTGTAAAAGTATGAAAAAGTACAACATATACGGCACATTTGTGGTCTGTTCTCCCGAATTTAATTTACGATAATAATTCACTGGAATGCACGAAGAATCTCGTTATTCTCCTCAAATCCTCACGTCTCTTTCCAGGTTTGTTTTCACAGGTAAATGCAATTTATAATCTGTCAAAATGACAGAAATCACTTTGATATAGTGTCACGTAATGCTGAAGTTAATGAACATTTTTTATTAAGGCTTGTTATACAATATATTTGCCTACTACAGTGATATTTAACGAAAGACTCGCGCTTTTGGGGCTATTTTTGGTCTGTTGAAAGTACCTTGTTGATTCTTTTAAACTTTTAAATTTCATTTTAATGTTGATGGTTGAAGGGTAAGTCGATTAATGTCATCTCACTGTGACACTTTTTTAACGTATTGCTGGTATTGCGTTCATAGAGCGAGCCTTTCACTGATTGTTTACAGCTTAACGGAAGTTACACCGATAATGGGGCGCAGGAATAAGGTGGATACATTTAAAATTTAAAAACTTTAATAAAAAAAGTTTTAACTTTTACTTTACTCTTTTACTAACTCTTTGAAACTTCTTAAAACAAACTGACTCAAAACATATCAAATAAATTATTTGCTAAAATAATGACAAAACTGAGAAATCAGAATCATAATAAGAGCAAGGGTTCAACAATGACAATTATTGTTGAAAACTGTAAAAATAGTATTATTTCTTAACTGTCTCAATACAGTGTAACTGTCCTCAAAATCTTTTTTATTTTTTATTATTATTGTAACAGACTTTGTTGGATTGCACATGACAGAATCCAACAAAGTCTGTTACTAATGTATAATACCGGTAATGATGTACTGGTGCTCGTTGTATGTGTGTATGCAATGTATTTTCCCCCCCGGGGCTTGCCGTAGACAGGAATGGGTGAATTGCTGCACAAAACATACTGTAAATAATCATGCAAACATACTTTTATCTTGCTTTTTTTCCTCCTCCTCTGTCCTTTTCTTCTTTCTATTTTCGGCACCAGAGGGATACGTCCTTTTTTGTGACATGGCTTAACATTACCATGACTATGCGCAGTTGCGCACGTCTATGGACGCGCGAGGTGTCTAGATTATGCGCATGACTTAGTCTTAAACGCTGGCAGACACAGCAGCAGTTGTAGGCCATACCTGTCTGTCAACACTCCCGTTTTTCCCGGGTTTCTCCCGTTTTTTAGCCCTATCTCCTGGACCCCTCCCGGTTTGTTATTTCTCCTGGGAAAGTCCCGTAATTTGAATGACCTAAACTCCTTTATGAATAATCAGACCAATATGTTTGTCTAATGTTGACCAGTTGCCAGATCTTGTATTAAATGCATTATATTCACACTATACACAATATCAACCCGTTTGGCATCTCAACCTGGCAACCTATAACCCCCCGAACGGTCCCCGCACAAACCTCCCGGATTTTGAAAACCAAATGTTGACAGCTATGGTTGTAAGCAGGTATATTGATCATGAAATCAGAATTTTCTTGTCTTGAATTATTCATTCATTCATATTCATTTATGTCACATGTTTAAGTCATCTAAAAAAAATGATAAAAAAAATCAATTTGGGGGCAGCCGCTTAGTTCGCATATGCCTCGGGCCGGCCCTGCCACCTTTGATGAGGGTGTCTAGTGTTGAAAGGCCGAAACACCCCCTGATTCAAAGGTACACTACTGATGAAGTGTCCCGAAATGTACATCGTTCCCATGTCTGAGATACAGCCCTCACGCCACTCTCAACATCAAGGCAAATCTCATGTGCATACCATCCATTGGCACAGCTTACCTTCACGTCCCGTGTTTCATGATTATATGCATGTATACATTGAAAGATATACCTGATTTTTTACTCCTTTTCTCTTTATTTTATTTTTATTGATTTATTTTATTGTATTGTAAAGCACTTTGGATCAACTATTGTGTTAAACTTGTGCTCTAACTATAAATAAAACTTGACTTGAGTCCTTCAGTACCGTCCGTCACCCGTCCAGGGGCCGGTTTCACAAAGCTATTTTAGACCGGTCTATAGTGTTAGACAAGTCTAAAATTAGCTCTCTAATGCAAGTTGGACTGTTTCACAAAAATAAAGACTGACTTAATTTAGACCAAAAAAAATTAGACACCTTAGGCTAACTTAGGTCTGAGACTCTGTTACCTTGGCAACCAGCAGTAACAAACAGCCAAAAGTAAACATAGGCGATATTCTTTTTCCAAATGAAACATTTCTTCTTGTTACTACATTCTCCGCTACATTTCCCAAGTAAAATGTCCTTGTAACTGTTAAACTCCTCCAACACACACACATATCTTCCGCTGGGGTAAACTGCACTGAGCGGCTGAATGCGCTTACTCCATCCGCCATGTTTTTTGTTTTGAAAAGTGTCTTATTTTACCCAGAATGCATTGCAGTGTAGTCCTACTTAAGATAGTCAGGGTCTGAAGTGCTTTGTGCAACGGTGTGATTTAGATGTCTATCTGAAGTCTGACTATCTACTATATCTAAGCCAGAGTCAAAGTCTATCTGTACCACCATTTCCGGGTACTTTGTTTGTTTATTTTATATATAAAGCACGATTAAAACAACGTAATGTTGACTGTGCAATCACACGAAAAGACAAACCTGATTGAACCATTGTTCAGTTCGGTAAAGAAACAATTCATCAGTGCATTTGTTTACATATCCTACTCTTATTACATATCATTCTGTATTTTATTTCTTCTTCTTACTTTCTTTTTTACATATAGTTTAAAATGTTCTATTTTAAAATCATCCAAGTAGCTGCGCCTTCACCCTTGTACTTTTACA
>NW_026607148.1:110000-127454 GCF_029890125.1 Rhinichthys klamathensis goyatoka | reverse complement strand
AGTCTACAAAGGATCTACTAACATTTGAAATGAAGTGGTGTTGTAATGGAGCGCTGTGCTCTGTTGTTGAGGATAATTTATTTTTTTATTTTTTGGTGTAATTTGTGTACTTATCTGATATAATATAATTGTGTAATTTGTTTGGAACAAGTGTTTAATTAAGAGTGATTTATAGGAATAAAAAGCATTTTAAAATTCAATTCTCTCTCTCTCTCTCTCTCTCTCTCTCTCTCTCTCTCTCTCTCTCTCTCTCTCTCTCTCTCTCTCTCTCTCTCTCTCTCTCTCTCCCTCTCTCTCTCTCTCTCTCTCTCTCTCTCTTTCTCTCTCTCTCCCTCTCTCTCTCTCTCTCCCTCTCTCTCTCTCTCTCTCTCTCTTTCTCTCTCTCTCCCTCTCTCCCTCTCTCTCTCTCTCTCTCTCTCTCTCTCTCTCCCCCTCTCTCTCTCTCTCCCCCCTCTCTCTCCCTCTCTCTCTCCCCCTCTCTCTCTCTCTCTCTCTCTCTCTCTCTCTCTCTCTCTCCCCCTCTCTCTCTCTCTCCCCCCTCTCTCTCCCTCTCTCTCTCCCCCTCTCTCTCTCTCTCTCTCTCTCTCTCTCTCCCTCTCTCCCCCTCTCTCTCTCTCTCTCTCGGTGGGTGTTCTGGCTGTTATGTCTCGGAGAGGATAATGGCAGCTCTAATGTATCCAGGCGTTCCTGGAGGAGGAAAAGTGGGCGTGGCTTATGATCAGACCAATCACAGCCAGATTACAACCCCCCCCCCCACCCCAGCCCCGCCTCTCTCAATATCACTGTTTTTCTTCAACGCTAAACTTTGTTTTCCAAATCTGGCTTTGTTTTCATAACTTAAACAACTCAAACTGCATCCTTTCGTCGGTTATTCCCTCCATCACACACCACAATAACCCGTTTACCAGTGAACTCAAGCACTATTGCATTAAAGTGCAGGTAATCGCCCAACAATGTGCTTTATTCTGCAGTGTTGAAGAACTTTATTGAACTGAATTGAATCAACATCGATCTGAATAATTAAACACTATTGTCTATAGAGCTGCTTTACAGATGAAATTAACTTGGTTTTTTAATTGATGAATTTTTCACGATTACCCAGCTAACAAAAATAAGTTCTAAAAAGCGTCTGGCTGACATTATTATTAAAACATTATTTATGAAAGTTCTCTAAAACGAGACAGATGTCAAATCAGCAAAAAAATAATGTTTTCTTTTTTCATGAATGAACGACAGATCCAATGTTGCACGACAGATTCTCTTGGGATTAAATCGTTTGGTCACGTAAGCTGTCGCCATGGCAACCGTAAACTGTTTAAAGGAAAGTTCAGTGAAAAGGGCGTCTACTTTTTTCCAGCGTCTGCACCCAAACACACACACACACACACACACACCCCCCCTCTCTCTCCATACCTGTGGTTTCCACCAAACCTCACACCTCCATCTGCTCTCTTCTCCTTCTACACGCTCATTTCATCATTTACACATGATTATACTCACAGTCAGCTTGTCTCAGGGAGGAATGGAGCAAAACAGACTCACAGCTGGCATCCAGCTGCTAAACACACACACACACACGTGTGCTACTATGACGAAAGCGTCTGAACCCTCCACACTCGTCCATTCACTGTCTATCATTACGACTGCAAGGTCACATCTGCTAGAAAACAATCTGATCTTCATCTTCGGCCTCACCTTCACACACACACACACACACACACACACACACACACCCTCACTCATTCACACACACACACACACACACACACACACACACCCTCACTCATTCACACACACACACACACACACACAAACACACACTCACGCACTCTCTCTCACACTCTCACACTCACTCATTCACACACACACACACACACACACACACACACACACACACACACACACACACACACACACACACACACACACACACACACGAGTTCAGAAAAGGGGGTGACAGTTAACCCAATAAACAGGTGACAGTTAACCCAATAAACAGGTTAAACTATTTATTGAAAGATATTTGGACACTTCAGTATTCCGGCATTCGGTGTAAATCATCTGCCAAACCCACAATATTGATTATTATGAAAAATGACAATAAAAAGCATTAGAATGTGATTCATTCGATACAAAATATCAAATCAAGTGTTATTTATTGTAAAGATTTTTTTTTTTTTTCAAACATTTGGTGAGAATCAGATCTGGTTTAGAAATGGAAGACGCCGCTGGTCAATTAAGAGAGTAAAAGTGACGTCACTGATAAAGATCCTGCAGATCTGAGGAGCGCTCCGGCTCGCTGTGTGGTCCTGCTGGGTCCGAACTAATGCACTGCGCTGGGAGAGAGTCAAACTGAGTGTTTATATGCAGTGTAAATCATTTGAAAGCGTGTGTGTGTGTGTGTGTGTGTGTGATTAGACTGAACACTGGACCGGAGCCCAGCAGAACATCACAATCTCTCTCATCTTAACAAACACTGACTCACATCATGAGGAATCTGAGATCTTTTGAGACATTGAACTTCTGAAAATAATTCAGCCTGAACCATGTAACGTACAGACTCATTCGTTTTTGTAAACTTCATAGTTTGAACACAGTGATAGCATCCTCATAATATTTGCATACTCAACTCCAATTGGTCCTTTCTCCCACATTTACATACTGCATTCTGATTGGTCTGTATTTCTAGCATCTGTATGACCATCTGTTGCTGGAAGGAAAATGTGAATATTTCTTGATGCTTGAATTTACACACACACACACACACACACACACACACACAAACACACACACACACACACAAACACACACACACACTCGGATCATTCTTTTAACTTATTTCTATCATGCAGCAAAACGTGACACTCGACAAACCTCGCCAGTTCAGATATTTCATGTGTTCTAGCTCAAGCACACCTGGTGCATCTAATGAAGCCCTTGATTAGTGAGACAACACCTGTTCTGCAGATTTGTGCTGATGTGAGGGATTCTATTCAGGGGGTGGAATAAGTTTTGAGACTGTGGAAGTCATTAAAAGTCGCATTTTCAGTTGAATTGAGGAAACCACTTGAAACATTTGAGCTATTTCAATTACTTTTGTTTGATTTGTTCATTGCAAACGGCTAAAAGTCTCTACATTTTGCCAATAAACCTGATTTGCAATGGAGGTTGAATAATTACGATTACAACTGTATAATATAATTCAATATAGCATTGAATTAAAAAAATATATATTTTAGGATAAAAAGTTTTCAGATTCTCTGTAGCCTTAAACTAATGATGCTGATCAAACCCCGACCTAAACATTAATAGAGAATATAAATAATTAAAATATCATTAAAAAATAAATTCGGACTGTTTTGGTGCAAAAAAAAAAAACATGATTACGGTACTATTAAAGGTGTACTTCAATAATAATAATAAACAAACAACAACAACAATAATAATATATATATATTTTTTTTATAAAAAAAATAAAATATGACCCATATTAATTTAATTTCTACATCTTCATGATATATTTGTTGCTGAAGTGAGGTTGCAATTAGTGTAAAGGTTAAAAGTTGCTATTAGTGTATGAATACATAATACTGCAATTATAAAATCACATTCAGGCCCTTTCACACAACTGATGTGATTAAACCACGGGGAATTATGAGATTCTTTGCACAGAAACTATCCATGCAGAGTGTATTGAGTGATCTCTCATCAACGGGAAGATTCATTTATTCGCCACACTTCACCTCCTTCTTTCAGGCTGTGAAAAAGCTTTTGTTTTCTCCCTATACGATCCCAGGAGCTCTGAACCGAGCCACTCACTGAGAGAGCCCACAACAACAGCTCCGTCATCAAGGGCCATTTACATAACTAAACACTAACAAATGAGCACATCAACTCTGAGAGAGAGAGAGAGAGAGAGAGAGAGAGAGAGAGCGAGAGAGAGAACTAAACGAGTGTTAGTTGTTCTGGAAGGCGGCGAGCCGTATTGTGGTATTCCTGCGTGTGTGTGGCCTGTTCCTCTGAGCCAAACACAGTCAGAAGTGCTCAATGATTCACTGATCATATTACACACACACTCTCTCACACACACACACACACACACACACGGTGCCAAACAGCTCTCAACACCCAATCCCAGATAACAGCTTCACTTCTACATAAAGAGCTCAGAAAGACTTCAGAAGAGCCTCAGCGCGAGTCTATAAGTGCTGACAACAGCATTCTATAATTACACTAAACTCATCTAATCAACTCTTTCGACAAACTTTTATATGTGTAGTTTATATATAGAATATATATACTGTATATTAAATAATATACTGTATATACACACATTCACACACAAACACATGCACACACACACAAACACATTCATAAAAACAAAAACACACTCACTCATTCACACACGCACACACACACACACACACACACACACACACACACACACACACACACACACACACACACACACACACACACACACACACACACACACACACACACGAAGCTGTGAGTCAGAACATTCTCAGACAGACAGAAAAAGAGAGAGAATCCAAAGAAAAGAAAACTTCCAGCGATCCGAGCTGAACATGAGATGGAAAAAATGTGGGAGCAGGAAATTGGCGGCAGCATGTGTGTGTGTGTGTGTGTGTGTGTGTGTGTGTGTGTGCGCGCATGTGTGTGCGTGTGTGTGAGAGTCTGACTGTGTGTGGCATTGGGCTGTCCTCCGACTCACACACACACACACACACACACACACATATATATTTATATATATATACACACACACACACACACACACACTCCTGTGCAAAAGGGTCATGCCCAAAATTTCTAAACACCAAGCTTTGTCTTTAATTGTCTTAACCACAAATTATTAGTCAGGAAATAAGCAAATTTTAAGCAAATTCTCTACAAACTAAAAACATCAGAGACAGAATGAAGTTTGTGTTAGAATGTGGAATGAATTGAATGAAGTTATGAATGAATCTCAATAAAACAGAGCAAATATTGCGGAAAAGTTGTTATCTAAAGAAGATCGATCAGATCAGACTGATTGATTTCAAGTAACGTTATTCACACCAGGAAAGTCCGATAGTTCACTTGCTTTGGTCCGGACCAAATAATTTTTTTTTTTTTTTGGTACGGTTCGCTTTCACACTGCTCTTTTTGCAAGTGAACCAAAATTTGTAAACAAAACCACACGTGTGCTAAGGTCGTCCATTCATTGGACAAGGATTCTCAAGTAGGGAAATCAGGAAGTGCAAAAAAGGCTCAGCATGGAGATATTTCGTACTGCAATATTTGTTATTATACTAAATTTGTGTTATTCTGTACAAACGCAATATGAAGAAACTGCGCAGAAGACGGATAAGGTATAAAGTTTTCATTCATAGAGAGGGGCCATGTTCACACATTCAAATAATGATATTCTTATTGTATATACTGCTAACAAGTGCTGTCAATGTTAAAGGGATACTCCACTTTTTTTGGAAATAGGCTCATTTTACAACTCCCCCAGAGTTAAACTGTTGAGTTTTACTGTTTTTGAATCCATTCAGCCGATCTCCGGTTCTGGCGGTACCACTTTTAGCATAGCTTAGCACATTCCTGCGTAATAATCAAGAAACTTCACTGCCGTACCATGAGTGCAGCAGGCGTAATGATATGACGCAGCGCCTGAAAATAGTTCCGTTGTGTTGACGGAAGGTAGCCTATTTTCAGGCGCTGCGTCATATCATTACGCCTGCTGCTCTCATGGTACGGCTTGAAGTTTCTTGATTATTACGCAGGAATGAGAGTATAGTTCCTAGCCATATCAGCCTAGAAAATCACAACTTTACATTTTCCGTCGGTCTTAGTGCACGATGTAACTACAGAAGAGTCAAGTTTTAAATAGGAAAAATATCTAAACTCTTTGGTCATTTTTCTTTAGAAATGCTAATGGTCTTGTCCACTTCAATGATGTATGCTAAGCTATGCTAAAAGTGGTACCGCCAGAACCGGAGATCGGCTGAATGGATTCAAAAACAGTAAAACTCAACAGTTTAACTCTGGGGGAGTTGTAAAATGAGCCTATTTCCAAAAAAAGTGGAGTATCCCTTTAACGCTTGCGATTAAGTTTGTTCAGTTTAACGCAGCATCATCCTTGTATTGTAACTATCGTTACATTATATGAACTGCAAAAGCTTTTTTTGCATCTATGCGCGATTAGACTAAAGAGAACGCTCTGTATGTGAATGTCCTGATGCACACACTCATTCATTCATTCATTCCAATGATGCACACACACGACGCGCAGAAGACGCGCAACAGTATCGTGTGGCCAGACAGCGCGCCGGAATGGAATTCTCTTTCGCACTTGAACAACAATAACACAAACCATTATGCCAAAATCTCAGACTACGGAAGCCTGTTAACTCAAATAAAGTGTCCTTGGGTTCTTGACACGTGCTATATGAATAAAATGTATTATTATTATCAATAATAAAAAAGAAAAGAAAAAATAGATAAAATATTTGCAAATGTTTTGCACCAAAAGTATTCGCAGCAAGTGTTCATGATGCTCTGAGAAATCATTTACATAAACGAATTCCATACTAGAAACAAAAGTCGTACGCTTATATAAACATCAGGGCTGTGAAACGAATAATCGCGATTAATCGCATCCAGAATAAAAGATTGTGTTTATACTGTGTTTTACGTGTATAATTATTTTGCAAATATAAATGAAGAGTTCAGATGCAAAACCCTCTAAATCCGTCAGACTTATTTTCTTTAAATGAGCATTTTTTATCAGGCTCCTATGTTCACGTCCAGTAGTTATATTTTTAAGGTACTGATAAGGTTACTAGTCAGTGAATAAAATAACTTTTTTTTTTCAAAAATGTCACTTTAGTCAATTCAGTGATTTTTAACAAATTAGATTTTATTTTGCGTCAAAAACAGCTAAATCCACTTGTGCTTTTTTCGCAAAAACCTCTAAATCCACCTCTTTGGGATAAGATATAGTAAATAGCTGTATAATCACAAAAAATGTAACTAGAAACACTGAAAAAGATTAGAGCACATTAATTTCAAAACTAAACAGTAGACAAACCTCTTTACAGGGGGGCTGAATGAGATCTGCGATTATTTGCAGATCCCACCCCATTTCTCTGCAGTCACCTTTCTGCCCTGTCTGAATAAAGACAAAAGCCTCCCCGATTCACACAGTATAACCACATTGGCAAAAAAGAATTGGCGATTCAAATAGTGTAGTGTATAATCAAGTAGAACAGAGTAACATTCCACTGTACAGATTTTCTTTTGCCTTGTAACGGGAAGAGTTTTGAGGTAAACGACGTTTTCTTCTGCCATTTGATGTCAGTAGGACAGGCTCATCCATTTCATCGTACTCCATCTTAAAAATGTAAAAAATCTGAATCCAAAACAATCTCCTCAGCCGTCTCAAAAAATTCGTCTCCTCCGCGCGCCGCTCTATTGAAACAGCCTGTACTGATTCGCGCCTTCTGATTGGTTCTCGGGATGTAGCGGCTTTTGCTGCCAAAGGGAAGTGGCGTCTAGAGGCTTTTGCCGACAAACTGATATTTCTGAATGGGCTGAGGCTGAGATTTAGAGGATTTGAAGCAAATATATTTGTTGAACGTGTACTATGTTCAGATAGCTTTCACTCAATGTCATTATCTCATTTTTGACGGAGGTGGCGTTTAGAGGCTTTTGCATCTGAACTCTTCAAATACACACACACACATGCATGTATATATTTAAGAAAAATGTGTTATTTATAAATATTTATATATAATATAAATTATATATAAATATGTATATACAGTATGCAAATATTTCTCAAATATATACATGCATATGTATGTATTTATATATACAAAATAATTATACACAGTACACACACACATATTACGTAAACACAAACTTATGGATGCGATTAATCGTTTCACAGCCCTAAAAAAACAAGATGCATAATTGAAGAGATATTTTTGTGTAAAGGAGACGCATGCAATTTAAATGAGGCCTTTTATGCATTAGCTTTAAGATCTTGTTGTGCACGTGTCTATAATACTAATATTCGCACGCCCTCTCTCTAAACGGGTTCCTGCCGCCCGATCCCAGCGTCTCTCCGGGTCATCGGCTTTTCCCTCATTCATTAGCGCACAAAGAGAGGGATGGTGAAGAGCTGGAGGAGGTTAAACTCTCTCCTACCTGAGGAGCGCAGGACATTATAGTGAAGAGCAGGAGAGAAAGAGAGAGAGAGGGAGAGAGAGGGAGAGCTCTCCAGCCGGACCGCTCTAGGGCTCTTGGGAAGTTTGTCTTGTAATTGAATCAATTGTTGACCTCCTGTTCAAACTGCCCGAGCTTCGAGAGAGAGGAGAGCCTTCGGAATAATAAACGCCTCTCTCTCTCTGTGTAATGCGGGTTGCGCTCGCCCCTCCCCTCCTCTGAGTCAAAGGCCGTGATTTAGGGGGGGCTGTACAATCTTTTCACTTTCTCCGCCTTTTGCATTCTCTCTTTTTCTCATTCCTTCTTTTGTTTGCACCGTGGGATGAATTCTAATCATCCGTCTCACCTTTACACTGTATGTCTATCTGTCATCACAAAAAGTGCAATTCATTCAAACAAAAAGTTACATTTATTCAAAGAGTAAATATAACAAATTTAAACATTCAATTTGATTCAAGTTGATTCATTCATTTCAATTTGATTCAGGTTGAAATTTGATTCAAATCGATTCGGTCATATCAATTTGATTCGAATCGATTCAGTCATATCAATTTGATTCAAATTGATTCGGTCATATCAATTTGATTCAAATTGATTCGGTCATATCAATTTGATTTGAATTGATTCGGTCATATCAATTTGATTCAAATCGATTCGGTCATATCAATTTGATTCGAATCGATTCAGTCATATCAATTTGATTCAAATTGATTTGGTCATATCAATTTGATTCAAATTGATTCGGTCATATCAATTTGATTTGAATTGATTCGGTCATATCAATTTGATTCGAATTGATTCGGTCATATCAATTTGATTCGAATTGATTTGGTCATATCAATTTGATTCAGGTTATATGGATCATACTAAATTATTCAATCATATCAAATTGAATACGTTTGAACTGATCAAATTAAATTTGATTAAAGATGACTCAACTTTATTGTGGCTATATTAATCATAGTAAACTTGGTTAAATTTCAGGTTAAATTGAACTGAATTCAAATTGACTTGGTCATACCAAATTGATTCACAATTAAAATAAATTCAGTCATATTTTAATTCAGGTCGAAATGATAATACTAGTTTTTATTCAAATCATTTTGGCAATATCAATTTGATTCAGGTTATATGGATCATATTAAATTTGACTGAAGTTGATTCAGTCATTTGTTTTAAGGTTGAATAAAATTCAACTTTCACATTTTATTCGTATGATCATATGATCATGTGAATGAATCAACTTTATTGTGGCTATATTGATTTGGTCATATCAATTTGATTCAGAACGAATCAAATTTTTTAATTTTATTGAATATAATTCAGTCATATTAACTTTATTCAGGTTGAACTGAACATACACAATTTAATTAAAATTGATTTAGACATATCAAATTGAATTAGATTGAATCAATCACATTAAATTTGACAGAAATTGATCTAGTCCTGTCAATTTGATTCAGAATTGATTATCATATTAAATTTGATTGAAGTTGATTAAGTCATTTCAAATTGATCCAGGTTGAATTGATCATACTAAATTTGATTCAAATCAATTTGGTCATATAAATTTTATTTACGCTGAGTCAATCAATCAATTGCATTTGATTCAAGATGATTCACTGATATCAATTGATTCGGGTTGAAATGATTTGATTCACATTGATTCCGTAATATTACTTTGATTCAGACTGAACTGATCATATTTAATTTGATTCAAATCATGGATTCGGCCATGTACATTTGATTCTGGTTGAATAGATCAAATTAAATTCAAATGGATTCAGTTATATGCAATTTGATTCATTCCTCAAGCATCATGCATCATAATACAGGTGAACTCAAAAATGTGAATATCGTGCAAAAGTTCATTTATTTCAGTAATTCAACTTAAAAGGTGAAACTAATATATTATATAGACTCATTACATGCAAAGTGAGATATTTCAAGCCTTTATTTGTTATAATTGTGATGATTATGGATTACAGCTTATGAAAACCTTTCACAATATTCTAATTTTGAATTTGGGGTTTTCATAAGCTGTAAGCCATAATCATCACAATTATAACAAATAAAGGCTTGGAATATCTCACTTTGCATGTAATGAGTCTATATAATATATTAGTTTCACCTTTTAAGTTGACTTACTGAACTTTTGCACGATATTCAAATTTTTCGAGTTTCACCTGTAAATGCAGGTACAAAGCTACAAATGAATGTTCACGAAAACATGAGGAAAAACACTGGCAGTTTTAGGTTGAAGATTTCTACTGATTCCAGAGTTTAAGCATCAGTTTGAAGGTTTAAGCTGTTTTGGACACACTTACTAATGGCCCAGTGGAGAAGAAAGAGGAGATGCTCCTATAATCCGCCTCTGTTTGCGCAGAGGCTTTAGATTTCTGCTCTATTGTGATGTTTCTCTCAGAGATCATCTCGCATACAGTCTCATTCAGTGCAGATCCAGCTGAAGACAAGCTTGCTCATATCTGTGATGCAATCCAGAATATTTTTATGAAAAACTCTTGTATTGATCCAGCGATATTTAATTATTAAAATGGCATGTTTAATATTTCCCATTGCAAAAATTTAAATGTATGCATTCGGCAGACGCTTTTATCCAAAGCGACATTGCATCATATTAAATTCGATTCAAGTTGATTAAGTCATATAAATTGAATTCAGGATTAATTGATCATACTTAAAATGCTTCAAGTTGATTCAGTTATATAAATTAAATTGATCAAATTAAATTTGATTTACATGCACCAATGCTACACTTTTCTATACGTCATAATCATTTTTTAACAAACAGGTATTCATTACTTTAATGAGCTCATTGTTTCTGCCTCAAATTATTAAATTGATTAAATTATTACATTTTTAGCTAACTGTGTGATTTGTATATGTACATTTCTGAACTTCGACACCTCTGATAACAGATCACTAGTTTAAAGTGTAATGTAGACATGCATTTTCTGTAAAGCTGCTTTGAAACGATATTTATTGTGAAGAGCGCTATACAAAATAAATGTGTTAATTTAATTGAATTTAAACTGATTCAAGTTGATTCAGTGCAACAACAAAAAATAAAAATCTGACATGCTATGCAACATTCCTCACAAATCCTCACCGCATCAAAGCACCAAACTAAAATTAAACCAAAGCTTATTCAAAATATTTTTAAAACTAAAGCACCAGAGTTTTGGACCCCATTGGCGTATGAAGCAGATCCTGATAATATAAATGACTCGTCTCGTTCTTGAGCCGCTCTCATTCACTCGGGATCCTCTCCTGAAGTGTTTGTTGGGAAATCCTGAATAAATCAAAGTGTTTGCTCACGCTTTGTCAGCACCACGTTTTTATGGACTTCCACTGTTGACAATCGCCTCAGTGCTGTTGGCCTCGCACAAGCAGGATAACCCTGTGCAAATATACTCGTGTACACTCGCACAATCGCTCTCTCAAACATGCAAATGCTCGAGTGTGCCAAAGTCCCGAACGACACGCTGATAGAGATGAACACGACTGACCGCGAGTCATTACTGCTGTTACAGCGACAACACAAACACACACATCACTCAATAAGACCCACTGATCAGCTCACATGTGTGTTCGTTTCAACAAGTGTCTCATTTTCCATCAACGTTCTCTCAACATTATGAACAAACGTTCTACCAGTAAAGATAATAAAACGTTCATTCAAAGTTCTCTTGGCTTTAGTAATGTTCTCAAAACATCAGCACAAAAAATATTATTTATACATCATTCATGGAGGGTTTTTTGTCTGAAAGATTTCAGTTGGACGTTTGTCTAACTTTTTTTAAATGTTACTCCTTGTTTTAGAACATTCAGAGAACATTCAAAAGTAACGATCAGAGAACATTCAAAAGTAACGATCAGAGAACATTCAAAAGTAACGATCAGAGAACATTCAAAAGTAACGATCAGAGAACATTCAAAAGTAACGATCAGAGAACATTCTAAAGTAACATTCAGAGAACATTCTAAAGTAGCATTCAGAGAACATTCTAAAGTAACATTCAGAGAACATTCTAAAGTAACGATCAGAGAACATTCTAAAGTAACGATCAGAGAACATTCAAAAGTAACGATCAGAGAACATTCAAAAGTAACGATCAGAGAACATTCAAAAGTAACGATCAGAGAACATTCTAAAGTAACATTCAGAGAACATTCTAAAGTAGCATTCAGAGAACATTCTAAAGTAACATTCAGAGAACATTCTAAAGTAACGATCAGAGAACATTCTAAAGTAACGATCAGAGAACATTCTAAAGTAACGATCAGAGAACATTCAAAAGTAACGATCAGAGAACATTCTAAAGTAACGATCAGAGAACATTCAAAAGTAACGATCAGAGAACATTCAAAAGTAACGTTCAGAGAACATTCAAAAGTAACGATCAGAGAACATTCAAAAGTAACGTTCAGAGAACATTCTAAAGTAACGATCAGAGAACATTCTAAAGTAACGATCAGAGACCATTCAAAAGTAACGATCAGAGAACATTCAAAAGTAACGATCAGAGAACATTCAAAAGTAACGATCAGAGAACATTCTAAAGTAACGATCAGAGAACATTCAAAAGTAACGATCAGAGAACATTCAAAAGTAACGTTCAGAGAACATTCAAAAGTAACGATCAGAGAACATTCAAAAGTAACGTTCAGAGAACATTCAAAAGTAACGTTCAGAGAACATTCAAAAGTAACGATCAGAGAACATTCTAAAGTAACGATCAGAGAACATTCTAAAGTAACGATCAGAGAACATTCAAAAGTACCGATCAGAGAACATTCAAAAGTAACGTTCAGAGAACATTCAAAAGTAACGTTCAGAGAACATTCAAAAGTAACGATCAGAGAACATTCTAAAGTAACAATCAGAGAACATTCTAAAGTAACGTTCAGAGAACATTCAAAAGTACCGATCAGAGAACATTCAAAAGTAACGTTCAGAGAACATTCAAAAGTAACGTTCAGAGAACATTCAAAAGTAACGTTCAGAGAACATTCAAAAGTAACGATCAGAGAACATTCTAAAGTAACGATCAGAGAACATTCTAAAGTAACGATCAGAGAACATTCAAAAGTAACGATCAGAGAACATTCTAAAGTAACGATCAGAGAACATTCAAAAGTAACGTTCAGAGAACATTCAAAAGTAACGATCAGAGAACATTCAAAAGTAACGTTCAGAGAACATTCAAAAGTAACGTTCAGAGAACATTCAAAAGTAACGTTCAGAGAACATTCAAAAGTAACGTTCAGAGAACATTCAAAAGTAACGATCAGAGAACATTCTAAAGTAACGTTCAGAGAACATTCAAAAGTAACGATCAGAGAACATTCTAAAGTAACAATCAGAGAACATTCTAAAGTAACGTTCAGAGAACATTCAAAAGTACCGATCAGAGAACATTCAAAAGTAACGTTCAGAGAACATTCTAAAGTAACGTTCAGAGAACATTCAAAAGTAACGTTCAGAGAACATTCAAAAGTAACGATCAGAGAACATTCTAAAGTAACGATCAGAGAACATTCTAAAGTAACGATCAGAGAACATTCAAAAGTAACGATCAGAGAACATTCAAAAGTAACGATCAGAGAACATTCAAAAGTAACGTTCAGAGAACATTCAAAAGTAACGATCAGAGAACATTCAAAAGTAACGTTCAGAGAACATTCAAAAGTAACGTTCAGAGAACATTCTAAAGTAACGATCAGAGAACATTCTAAAGTAACGATCAGAGAACATTCAAAAGTAACGTTCAGAGAACATTCAAAAGTAACGTTCAGAGAACATTCAAAAGTAACGTTCAGAGAACATTCTAAAGTAACAATCAGAGAACATTCTAAAGTAACGATCAGAGAACATTCTAAAGTAACGTTCAGAGAACATTCAAAAGTAACGATCAGAGAACATTCAAAAGTAACGTTCAGAGAACATTCAAAAGTAACGTTCAGAGAACATTCTAAAGTAACGATCAGAGAACATTCTAAAGTAACCATCAGAGAACATTCTAAAGTAACGATCAGAGAACATTCAAAAGTAACGTTCAGAGAACATTCAAAAGTAACGTTCAGAGAACATTCAAAAGTAACGTTCAGAGAACATTCTAAAGTAACGATCAGAGAACATTCTAAAGTAACGATCAGAGAACATTCTAAAGTAACGATCAGAGAACATTCAAAAGTAACGTTCAGAGAACATTCAAAAGTAACGTTCAGAGAACATTCAAAAGTAACGTTCAGAGAACATTCTAAAGTAACGATCAGAGAACATTCTAAAGTAACGATCAGAGAACATTCAAAAGTACCGATCAGAGAACATTCAAAAGTAACGTTCAGAGAACATTCAAAAGTAACGTTCAGAGAACATTCAAAAGTAACGTTCAGAGAACATTCTAAAGTAACAATCAGAGAACATTCAAAAGTAACGTTCAGAGAACATTCTAAAGTAACGTTCAGAGAACATTCAAAAGTAACGATCAGAGAACATTCTAAAGTAACGATCAGAGAACATTCAAAAGTAACGATCAGAGAACATTCAAAAGTACCGATCAGAGAACATTCTAAAGTACCGATCAGAGAACATTCTAAAGTAACAATCAGAGAACATTCTAAAGTAACGTTCAGAGAACATTCAAAAGTAACGATCAGAGAACATTCTAAAGTAGCGATCAGAGAACATTCTAAAGTAACGATCAGAGAACATTCTAAAGTAGCGATCAGAGAACATTCAAAAGTAACGATCAGAGAACATTCAAAAGTAACGATCAGAGAACATTCTAAAGTAACGATCAGAGAACATTCTAAAGTAACGATCAGAGAACATTCAAAAGTAACGATCAAAGAACATTCAAAAGTAACGATCAAAGAACATTCAAAAGTAACGATCAGAGAACATTCAAGGGTAACGATCAGAGAACATTCTAAAGTAACGATCAGAGAACATTCAAAAGTAACGATCAAAGAACATTCAAAAGTAACGATCAAAGAACATTCAAAAGTAACGTTCAGAGAACATTCTAAAGTAACGATCAGAGAACATTCTAAAGTAACGATCAGAGAACATTCTAAAGTAACGATCAGAGAACATTCAAAAGTAACGTTCAGAGAACATTCAAAAGTAACGTTCAGAGAACATTCAAAAGTAACGTTCAGAGAACATTCTAAAGTAACGATCAGAGAACATTCTAAAGTAACGATCAGAGAACATTCAAAAGTACCGATCAGAGAACATTCAAAAGTAACGTTCAGAGAACATTCAAAAGTAACGTTCAGAGAACATTCAAAAGTAACGATCAGAGAACATTCAAAAGTAACGATCAGAGAACATTCTAAAGTAACGATCAGAGAACATTCAAAAGTAACGATCAAAGAACATTCAAAAGTAACGATCAAAGAACATTCAAAAGTAACGTTCAGAGAACATTCTAAAGTAACGATCAGAGAACATTCTAAGGTAACGATCAGAGAACATTCTAAAGTAACGATCAGAGAACATTCAAAAGTAACGTTCAGAGAACATTCAAAAGTAACGTTCAGAGAACATTCAAAAGTAACGTTCAGAGAACATTCTAAAGTAACGATCAGAGAACATTCTAAAGTAACGATCAGAGAACATTCAAAAGTACCGATCAGAGAACATTCAAAAGTAACGTTCAGAGAACATTCAAAAGTAACGTTCAGAGAACATTCAAAAGTAACGTTCAGAAAACATTCTAAAGTAACGATCAGAGAACATTCAAAAGTAACGATCAGAGAACATTCAAAAGTAACGTTCAGAGAACATTCAAAAGTAACGATCAGAGAACATTCTAAAGTAACGATCAGAGAACATTCTAAAGTAACGATCAGAGAACATTCTAAAGTAACGATCAGAGAACATTCAAAAGTAACGATCAAAGAACATTCAAAAGTAACGATCAAAGAACATTCAAAAGTAACGATCAGAGAACATTCAAAAGTAACGATCAGAGAACATTCAAAAGTAACGTTCAGAGAACATTCAAAAGTAACGATCAGAGAACATTCAAAAGTAACGTTCAGAGAACATTCAAAAGTAACGATCAAAGAACATTCAAAAGTAACGATCAGAGAACATTCTAAAGTAACGATCAGAGAACATTTATTTTCTGTTTATTTATTCTTTTTTGGGGTGGATTTTGGGTAAATTTATTTCTTTCAAAGCAGGGGTTAAAATATATATTTTTAAATGTATTATATATATATATATATATATACACACATACACACACACATACATCCTTGGCATCAAAATGTTTGAAAACTCCTGTTTGAAAGCATTAAATACCTCAGACTGGAGCATTATGGGAAGTAGGCGTTCCAGGTGCATGATGGGAACGTCGGAGTGTGTCCCGGTGGGCGGTTCGGATCGGCGGGTCATTAGTAGGTCTTTGACCTGATCCTGAACACATTCACATTAATGCAGCAGATCATGAGGCTCACCGGGACCCTCAGCCTGCAACAATAGACCCCCTACCAGACCATCACTTAATACCAGTGTCCCTGTTTCACACACGTTTCAAAGACCAGTCCCTCCCACTCTCTCTCTCTCTCGCTCGCTCTCTCCTGTTTGTGTATTGGCCAACAAAGCAGACGCAACACAATCACTGTAACTGCGTCCTCCTCACACCAGCAGTGTGTGTGTGTGTGTGTGTGTGTGAGAGAGAGTGTCTGTGTGAGGGAGTGAGAGTGTATGTGTGTGTGTGTGTGTGTTTGAGAGAGAGAGAGTGTCAGTGCTAAATGAGTAATTAGCATGTGAAGGTAAAACAGAAGGCCTGTTAGCAACGGCTTTAGAGTGACAGTGAGAGTGTGTGTGTGATTCCCTCATAGTGGACTGAACCTAACACCTACTACTGTATAATATTTATGATATGCAAATTTCTAAAGCCTCTAGATATTGAACATGATCTGATAAACCTGTCGATCTCCTCCAGTCCTTCTGTCTCTGACTGACAGTTTACACTCTTTATCAAGTAAAGGTCTTTCAGTTTAATTGTACAAACGTCCTTCAGCTCGAGTCTTTATGATTTGAAATCTGCACTCATTTTTATCAAGTAAACATGAGAATAACTTTGATATTGTTAGTAATATTTCAGCAGGTTTACTTGATTATCCATCATCATTTATTATAAAAATCACGAGTGTCCAATATGATCATCAGGC
>NW_026607148.1:77500-102500 GCF_029890125.1 Rhinichthys klamathensis goyatoka | reverse complement strand
ACATCACCACGCTTCCTCTGACATCACCACGCTTCCTCTGACATCACCACTCTTCCTCTGACATCACCACGCTTCCTCTGACATCACCACGCTTCCTCTGACATCACCACGCTTCCTCTGACATCACCACGCTTCCTCCGACATCACCACTCTTCCTCTGACATCACCACGCTTCCTCTGACATCACCACGCTTCCTGTGACATCACCACGCTTCCTCTGACATCACCATGCTTCCTCTGACATCACCACGCTTCCTCTGACATCACCACGCTTCCTGTGACATCACCACTCTTCCTCTGACATCACCACGCTTCCTCTGACATCACCACGCTTCCTCCGACATCACCACGCTTCCTCTGACATCACCACGCTTCCTCTGACATCACCACGCTTCCTCTGACATCACCACGCTTCCTCTGACATCACCACGCTTCCTCTGACATCACTCTTCCTCTGACATCACCACGCTTCCTCTGACATCACCACGCTTCCTCTGACATCACCTCTGACATCACTCTTCCTCTGACATCATCACTCTTCCTCTGACATCACTCTTCCTCTGACATCACTCTTCCTCTGACATCACTCTTCCTCTGACATCACCACGCTTCCTCTGACATCACCACGCTTCCTCTGACATCACTCTTCCTCTGACATCACTCTTCCTCTGACATCACGCTTCCTCTGACATCACCACGCTTCCTCTGACATCACTCTTACTCTGACATCATCACTCTTCCTCTGACCTCACTCTTACTCTGACATCACTCTTCCTCTGACATCACTCTTCCTCTGACATCACTCTTCCTCTGACATCACCACGCTTCCTCTGATATCACCACGCTTCCTCTGACATCACCACGCTTCCTCTGACATCACCACGCTTCCTCTGACATCACCACGCTTCCTCTGACATCACTCTTCCTCTGACATCACCACGCTTCCTCTGACATCACCACGCTTCCTCTGACATCACCTCTGACATCACTCTTCCTCTGACATCACTCTTCCTCTGACATCACCACGCTTCCTCTGACATCACTCTTCCTCTGACATCACCACGCTTCCTCTGACATCACCACGCTTCCTCTGACATCACCACGCTTCCTCTGACATCACCACTCTTCCTCTGACATCACCACGCTTCCTCTGACATCACCACGCTTCCTCTGACATCACCACGCTTCCTCTGACATCACCACGCTTCCTCTGACATCACTCTTCCTCTGACATTATCACGCTTCCTCTGACATCACCACGCTTCCTCTGACATCACCACGCTTCCTCTGACATCACCACGCTTCCTCTGACATCACTCTTCCTCTGACATCATCACGCTTCCTCTGACATCACCACGCTTCCTCTGACATCACCACGCTTCCTCTGACATCACCTCTGACATCACTCTTCCTCTGACATCATCACTCTTCCTCTGACATCACTCTTCCTCTGACATCACTCTTCCTCTGACATCACCACTCTTCCTCTGACATCACCACGCTTCCTCTGACATCACCACGCTTCCTCTGACATCACTCTTACTCTGACATCATCACTCTTCCTCTGACATCACGCTTCCTCTGACATCACCACGCTTCCTCTGACATCACCACGCTTCCTCTGACATCACCACGCTTCCTCTGACATCACTCTTCCTCTGACATCACCACGCTTCCTCTGACATCACCACGCTTCCTCTGACATCACCACGCTTCCTCTGACATCACCACTCTTCCTCTGACATCACCACGCTTCCTCTGACATCACCACGCTTCCTCTGACATCACCACGCTTCCTCTGACATCACTCTTCCTCTGACATCATCACGCTTCCTCTGACATCACCACGCTTCCTCTGACATCACCACGCTTCCTCTGACATCACAACGCTTCCTCTGACATCATCACGCTTCCTCTGACATCTCCACGCTTCCTCTGACATCAGCACGCTTCCTCTGACATCACCACGCTTCCTCTGACATCACCATGCTTTCTCTGACATCACCACGCTTCCTGTGACATCACCACGCTTCCTCTGACATCACCACGCTTCCTCTGACATCACCACGCTTCCTGACATCACCACGCTTCCTGTGACATCACCACGCTTCCTCTGACATCACCACGATTCCTCTGACATCACCACGCTTCCTCTGACATCACCACGCTTCCTCTGACATCACAACGCTTCCTCTGACATCACCACGCTTCCTCTGACATCACCACGCTTCCTCTGACATCACCACGCTTCCTCTGACATCACCACGTTTCCTCTGACATCACCACGCTTCCTGTGACATCACCACGCTTCCTCTGACATCACCACGCTTCCTCTGACATCACCACGCTTCCTCTGACATCACTCTTCCTCTGACATCACCACGCTTCCTCTGACATCACCACGCTTCCTCTGACATCACCACGCTTCCTCTGACATCACTCTTCCTCTGACATCACCACGCTTCCTCTGACATCACCACGCTTCCTCTGACATCACCACGCTTCCTCTGACATCACCACGCTTCCTCTGACATCACCACGCTTCATCTGACATCACCACGCTTCCTCTGACATCACCACGCTTCCTCCGACATCACCACTCTTCCTCTGACATCACCACGCTTCATCTGACATCACCACGCTTCCTCTGACATCACCACGCTTCCTCTGACATCACCACGCTTCCTCCGACATCACCACTCTTCCTCTGACATCACCACGCTTCCTCTGACATCACCACGCTTCCTGTGACATCACCACGCTTCCTCTGACATCACCATGCTTCCTCTGACATCACCACGCTTCCTCTGACATCACCACGCTTCCTGTGACATCACCACTCTTCCTCTGACATCACCATGCTTCCTCTGACATCACCACGCTTCCTCCGACATCACCACGCTTCCTCTGACATCACCACGCTTCCTCTGACATCACCACATCACCACGCTTCCTCTGACATCACCACTCTTCCTCTGACATCACCACGCTTCCTCTGACATCACCACGCTTCCTCTGACATCACCACGCTTCCTCTGACATCACAACGCTTCCTGTGACATCACCACGCTTCCTCCGACATCACCACGCTTCCTCTGACATCACCACGCTTCCTCTGACATCACCACGCTTCCTCTGACATCACCACGCTTCCTCTGACATCACCACTCTTCCTCTGACATCACCACGCTTCCTCTGACATCACCACGCTTCCTCTGACATCACCACGCTTCCTGTGACATCACCACGCTTCCTCTTACATCATCACGCTTCCTCTGACATCACCACGCTTCCTGTGACATCACCACGCTTCCTCTTACATCATCACGACTCACAGTACAGCATGATCAGTCACTGGATCCTGCAGCTGAAGTGACGTACACTGAGATCTGACATCATCACTGTCCACAAACCAGCAGGTGCAGGACTCGAGTGTGTGTTTATATGCAGGTGAAGAGAATCAGGTCAGTGGCTGAAACAACAACAGCTGCTGCAGCTTAAACACTGAACGACCCCATCTCAACCGGACCACTAGAGTTCTGACACACACACACACACACACACACACACACACACACACAACAACAGTTGCTGCCGCTCACGACACTGAACGACCCGTCCTCAACCGGACCACTAGAGTTCTGACACACACACACTGAACCATCACTGTGGTGAAACATCAGCTGCCCGCCACACTAACTCTCACACACACACACACACACACTCATCACACACCCGTCACACACCTGGTTAACAGTCACAGGTGAGAGGAAACTTCATCGAATGCTGTTTGGCAAATCTCTATAAGCACAAGAACTACTGCGACCTGGAGTCCCGAAGCTGTCAGGTCTGTGAGTGTGTGTGTGTGTGTGTGTGTGTGCGCACGCGTGTGTGTGTGTGTGTGTGTGTGTGTGTGTGTGTGTGTGTGTGTGTGTGAGTATGTGAGTAATTAATGAGCGCAATTATTATAACTCTGAGGAAGAACAGTGTGTCTCAATGAGAAACAGATGCGGGGAAAGGTCAGTCCCTGACACACACACACACACACACACACTCTCACATGTGCGCACACACACACACACACAGTGCCTGTAAATAATAACTTACGAGCTCACGAGCACGTCTATTACTATAAAAGCCTCCCGCTGCATTAGTGGCGCGTGTGACAGGAGTGTGACGGAACGAGAGACGGCAAGTAAAGGAGGAAAACGACAGAACGCTGTTAAAATCTGCTAAATAATCCAGACAAAATTACTTTAACAGACAAAAAACACACATATAAAGACTACTCAAACAAAAAGTACTCAGTAAAAAGAAAAAAAAAACATTTTTTGTACATGTACTATGGTAATACTGAATATAATATAATATAATAAATGACAAAAATAAAATACCATAATCTAGGAATATGGTAAGCATGTACATCAAGTGTGATGATATTACACTGAACAATTTAATTCTGTAGGACTGAAACAAAATTAATAAAAAAATACTAAATATTAAAATTTTATACATATATATTATTTTAAATATATTGTATTATTTTGTATAATAATACAATATGTATTTATGATTATTAACAACAGTAATATTATACATATTAACGTCTAATCATTATAGTATACTAATATAATATTATATTAGAATATAAAATTTAATAATTTAAACATTATTTAACAATAATAATTTAAAATATAATATTATAAATATAATATAATACATATAAATATAATATAACTATTAAATTAAGTGTATTATTTTTATTATCATTATTATTAGCACTATATTATAAGTAATACAATTATATATTGTATAATAATTATATATATGCATATTTACAATAATATTATAAATATTAAATCTAATAATTTTTATCATGTAATTAATTTAATAATAATAACAATATATTATTTATTAAAAAAATCAAATATTCTTATTGAATTACATTAATTATTACATATAAACATATATATATAATCTAATGTTATATAATATATATATAATGCTATAATAATTTTAGATATTAAAATAATAAATGTATTAAGGTAAACATTATTTATTAACAATAATAATAATTATAAATATAACATACAATATTATTAAAACACGTTTAAACTATTATAATAAGCTTCATGTATATGTGCCAGGGACGGCGCACAGATAATAAACCGGTTCAGGTTTCAGGGTCTATCAGTCGCATCTCCTGCACTGATATACACACTCAAGTCCAGCTGGAATTACGGAGGATATGCGGGCCCGGATTTTCCTGCTTTTTTTGGGGGTTTTGTAAAACAAACAGAGCAAACTGGCACGAAAACAACATTCTGCGCAGAGCAACTCTTATCAGATGAGCTGGAACAAGCAGAAACCAGCTCTCGACGACACGCTAACGTCTGCTTTCAGTCGCCCGTTCATCTAAGATTTACATTACAGCTGTAAAGATGCTAACGTGAAGTCAACCTGAAGTCTCTCGCATATTCCTGAGGAATAACAACATGGTGAGTTGTGCATTAGTGACACAAACATGTGTTTGGGTAGCTGACAAACGATATAGACTCGTTTTAGACTAGAATTAGAAAAATGCTGTTTAGAATAGTTTTAGATGGAATATATTATGAGCAAAACCATTAACTTCCCAACACACACACATCAGCCGTACTGTAGTTGTGTTGTAAACAGGAATGATGTACAACTGAGAGAAACGCAGCACGTCTATTTCAGTGAATAACACTAATAATGCAAACTTATTGGCTGTGGTGTAACTCTAGAGCAGGATCACACACACACACCCATATACACTCACACACACATACACACATACACACGCTCACACACACACACACACACACACACACACACCCATATACACTCACACACACATACACATACACACATACACACGCTCACACACACAAACACAGGCATACACACACACATACACATGCTCACACACGCATACACACACACGCTCATACATGCATACACACACACACACACGCTCACACAAAGGCACACACACAAACATACACACACACACACACACACACACATACACACGCTCACACACAGGCATACACACACACACACACAGACACACACACAAACATACACATACGCTCACACACATACACACACACACACACACGCAAACATACACATATGCATAGAGCAGGATCACACACACACACACACCCATATACACTCACACACACATACACACGCTCACACACACACACACACACACACACAGGCATACACACACACACACACAGACACACAAACATACACACACGCTCACACACATACACACACACACACACACGCAAACATACACATATGCATAGAGCAGGATCACACACACACACCCATATACACTCACACACACACACACACCCATATACACTCACACACACATACACACATACACACGCTCACACACACACACACACAGGCATACACACACACACACACAGACACACACACAAACATACACACACGCTCACACACATACACACACACACACACACGCAAACATACACATATGCATAGAGCAGGATCACACACACACACCCATATACACTCACACACACACACACCCATATACACTCACACACACATACACACATACACACGCTCACACACACACACACAGGCATACACACACACAAACATACACATACACTCACACACATACACACGCTCACACACGCATACACACACACGCTCATACATGCATACACACACACGCTCACACAAAGGCACACACACACACAAACATACACATACGCTCACACACATACACACACACACACACGCAAACATACACATATGCTCACACACATACACACGCTCACACACACATACACACACACGCAAACATACACATATACTCACACACATACACACGCTCACACACACATACACACACGCTCACACACGCATACACACAAGCTCACACACGCTCACACACACACACACACACACACACACACAGGCATACACACACACAAACATACACATACACTCACACACATACACACGCTCACACATGCATACACACACACGCTCATACATGGATACACACACGCTCACACAAAGGCACACACACACACACACACACACAAACATACACATACGCTCACACACATACACACACACACACGCAAACATATATGCTCACACACATACACACGCTCACACACACATACACACACGCATACACACAAGCTCACACACGCATACACACACACGCTCATACATGCATACACACACACACACACACACACACACACACACACAAGGTCGGTGTAACTCATCTTCACTGCATTCCTGCACTGATGCTTCACTCTTCAGAAACATAAACACATTAAAGCAGCAGACGAATCATTTCTGCTCAATAACAACCCGTATAAGAGACACCGTTACAGTTCTGACACACACACACACACACACACACACACACACACACACACACACGTCTCTTCTGTTGCATTAATCTGACAGTTTTCATCTTACATCGAGCGCTGGTCACCACACTGCTGAATATCAGATTCTTAATGAGACAATATCTTTGTCTCTTTTTGACAAACAATATCTAAATATCTGTCAAATCTGCCAAATACAAACACATCCTCATAAAAACAAAGTCCATTTACCCGAGAAACAAAACTGCACAGAATATCTTAATATCTTCAGTTCTGAAAGGACTTTGTTTGTAAAGGATCTATTTGTATTTCATCTTGTTCAACTGGACGATTTTTTACCTTATTCTAAACATTAAAGTAACGTTCTTCAACAGCCTACTTTCTTTCTTTTGCTCTTTTTTTGCAGTGTCTGCTTTCATTACAGAAGAGCAACGTGAACATTCATCTAAACTTCTCCTTCTGGGCTCCACGGATGAAAGACAGTCAGTTAAAGAAAGAAGGAAGGAAAGAAGGAAGGGAGAAAAGAATGAAAGAAGGAAGGAAAGAAAGGAAAGAAGGAAGGGAGGAAAGAAGGAATGAAAGAAAGAAGGAAGGAAAGAAGGAAGGAATGAAAGAAAGAAGGAAGGAAAGAAGGAAGGAATGAAAGAAAGAAGGAAGGAAAGAAGGAAGGAATGAAAGAAAGAAGGAAGGAAAGAAGGGAGGAATGAAAGAAAGAAGGAAGGAAAGAAGGGAGGAATGAAAGAAAGAAGGAAGGAAAGAAGGGAGGAATGAAAGAAAGAAGGAAGGAATGAAAGAAAGAAGGAAGGAAAGAAGGAAGGAATGAAAGAAAGAAGGAAGGAAAGAAGGGAGGAATGAAAGAAAGAAGGAAGGAATGAAAGAAAGAAGGAAGGAAAGAAGGGAGGAATGAAAGAAAGAAGGAAGGAAAGAAGGGAGGGAGGGATGAAAGAAGGAAGGGAGGAAAGGAGGAAGAGAGGAAAGGATGAATGAATGAAATAAGGAAGAAAAGGGAAGAAAATATATAAAGCGCGCGCGCACGCGAGAGAGAGAGAGAGAGAGAGAGAGAGAGAGAGAGAGAGAGAGAGAGAGAGAGAGAGAGAGAGAGAGAGAGAGAGAGAGAGAGAGAGAGAGAGAGAGTATGCGCAACAGCAGGAAAGCAGAGCTCTCTCTCCTGGCCTCTGATTGGTCGAGAGCCTCAGCCCACCCAAGCAGCCGCAGCTCATGGGCATAAATCTGAAGCCTGACTCACAGAGCATTACAAACAATCTGCAGCTCTCTCTCTCTCTCTCTCTCTCTCTCTCTCTGCCTCACTCTTCCTCACTATGCATTATTCTCTCCATTCTCTCAGCGAGCCCAGTGCTAATAAAACTCAACTCCTCTCAGCTCTGGCCAACAATATTATTTTGGTAAAGACATAATTGGGTTTGCCTCTGAGTGAAGGAAGCATACGTGTGTGTGTGTGTGTGTGTGTGTGTGTGTGTGTGTGTGTGTGTGTGTGTGTGTACGTCACAACGGAAGCGTGCAGTAATGCATGGCATGATGGCGTATGAGATGACGGCAAACTTATGCAATGAGCAAACACACGAAAGCGTGCTCAGGTGAACCTGTGTGAGGTGTGTGTGTGTGTGTGTGTGCATGCTTGTGCATAATCATGGCTGACTGCCAGTGTCTGGATTATTATCTGTACTAGCGTGGGCCAATCACAGCGGGGTTCAGTTAAAAAGCGTTATTGGCGCTCATTAAAATGAGCCAAATGCCATTTAAAGTGATTAATTTTACTTTCTTTTGATGATTTTTTGGGGGTTGCGTCTAATTTGTCAAATGCCAAAAATCTGAAGCGCAAGAAACACATCAAAGACGCATAATTACAATGATGTGAGTTCAAAATTCCAGTGTCTCCATGACAACAGGGTGAATAATAAACACGCCCCCTCGCAACTCTCAGTGCGGTGGACACCAGTGAGTCATCATACACACACACACACACACACACACTCACCCACGACGACAGGTACAGATAGAGAGAGACCTGAACTCATGTAAAATCCAGTCTGGAATACTGTTTCTACACACAGGCAATAACAGATCTCTTTAGTATCTATCCCACAGACACACACACTCACACACACGCACACACACACACTCTCTCACACACACACACACACACACACACACACACACACACACACTCGCACATCGAACAGACACACTCACACACACACACACACACACACACACACACTCGCACATCGAACAGACACACTCACACACACACTCACACACACACACACACACACTCGCACATCGAACAGACACACTCACACATCTCACAGACACACACAGACACACCACACACACACTCACACATCTCACAGACACACACACACACACACACACACACAGATACACACACACACACACACACACACACACACACACACTCGCACATCGAACAGACACACTCACACACACACTCACACACACACACTCACACACGCACACACACACACACACACACTCGCACATCGAACAGACACACTCACACATCTCACAGACACACACAGACACACACACACACACAGATACACACACACACACACACGCACACTCACACATCTCACAGACACACACACTCACACATCTCACAGACACACACACACACACACACACACACACAGATACACACACACACACACACGCACACTCACACATCTCACAGACACACACACACACACACACACACAGACACACACACACGCACACTCACACATCTCACAGACACACACTCACACATCTCACAGACACACACACTCACAGACACACACTCACACATCTCACAGACACACACAGACACACACACACACACACTCACACATCTCACAGACACACACAGACACACACACACACACACACTCACACATCTCACAGACACACACACTCACAGACACACACTCACACATCTCACAGACACACACACTCTCACACTCTTACACACACACACACACACACACACACACACACATGGAAATGCATGAAGGCCCCAAAATACTGTGACATCATTTCCAATAAAATCAGGCCAAAACGAAGTTTATTTCATTTTTCCGGAAAAGTTCGCACCGGCTGGTAAACAAACACTTCTGAGCTCCCATTGGTCCGTGGTGGTGATGATGTAATAGGTGGGCGTGTCTCTGAGGCTCCGCCTTCTTTGAGGTGTAAATCTTCTTCAGTTCAGTCCGTCGAGTAAGAACATGAACACACCGGAGAGACGCTTTAGGGTAGAAACTGAAGCTGTACTTCTATATCAAATGTTTTTCATGTTTAATACTGTAAAGCTGCTGCTTTAAAGCGATCTATTACATAAAGTGGGATATACATAAATAAGCGTTAGGTGACTTTACTGAAGTATGATCAGATGCTTTCTGAACTGCTGTTTTCTCACCGCGGTCGTTTCTGTTGTGTGTTTATTTTGTTATTGAGAGGAACGCGCTGCACATATTTACATATTCATCTAAATGAGGATGTTCACTAACAGTATATCACTGATACACTTCTTTTTACCCCTAAACAAAGAACGAAAAAAAGAGTATATCAGGGCTGAGATCTCTTCTGAAACTCTAGAAGGCGGAGCCTCAAGCCACACCCACTTATTACATCATTACGTGTGAGATTACAGTCTTTCCTCAGGAGAAACATCTGAGAAACGGAAAGTCTCCATCAACAAAAACAAGCCTGAGAAATGAAAGAGTTCTCATTTATTTAGATCATTCTTTCCTATTGAAAATGCCAAACACCGTGAATAAACTATATTTGGAGATAAATCGGAATATTGAGACTTGCTGAGCTGGTTTATTTATTCGGAGGCTAAACATGAAATGAACAGGTATTGAAGTGAAAGGTGAAAGAATGAGTTGATAAACAGGTCTCGCCGTCTAAACCTCAAACAATTCCTCTCATATATACACACTCATTTTCAGAACAGATCAATAAACATCTGAAACACTCATGATGATTACAATACATTGATAGTCTTCGTCGGGGACAATGGCTGCTTGTAAAGCTCGTAATCCAACCTTTAGCTCGAAAGCGGCACTGCAATCAGTTTCCTTTCTGAGCTCTCGTCTTTCACACGTGCAAAAAGTTATTAACCGTTTTATTCAGATCTCAAACCAAACCCGAGAGACAGAGGTGTGGCGAGAGAAAACAATCGTGGTTTAGTGACCCGTGCCAGAAATGAGAATTGAAACATTTATACATTTGCAAACGTGACGTTGTGAGATTTTCCACCCCAAAACCGACATTTAATGTCAAAGAAGCTCTTCCAAGTGTTTTCTGAAGGAAATGTTCATGCAAAAATGAACTTAATTGAACAAGATGATTCTGTAATCACCCCTGTGTCGTTCCAGACCTCTATGACTTTATTTCTTCAGTGGAACACAAAAGCAGATGTTTAGGAGAATGTTCACGCTGCTCTTTTTTTTTAGTTTGACGTCACTGTTTTCTTGCACTGAAGCATCAACATTGTGATGATAAACATCTGCTTTTGTGTTCTAGTGCAGAAAGAAAGTTATAAGGGTTTGAAATGGCATGAGGGTGAGTAAATAATAATAATAGTTATTTATTGGCATCTACGGTTCCATAAAGAACCTTAAACATCCATTGACTAAAGGTTCTTTGAATTTTTTTAATGTAATTTATTTAAAATAGGGATGCTCCTTTATTTAACATTAGTTAATTCATTAGTTAACATAAACTGACAATGAAAAATACTTCTAAATAGAGATGCACGATATATCGGCCACCATATCGGTATCGGCCGATATATGTTAATTTTTTCATGTTATCGTTATCGGCCTGATAAGAAAGTTTGTCCGATATTTTAAAGCCGATAAATAATGGATTATTTCCTTCAGCTGAGACACTTCAGATGCGCACTCTTCAACATGATGATTATGAATTGAAATATGATTGAAATTACTTCAAAAAAGGAAAATATAGTTACATAAAAATTATAATGAGAACATTATAATTGTGTGTTTGGGACATGGCTTTTAATGGTGAGACTTTTGTTTTTGTAATCAGGTTGTCAAAAATTATATAAAAATCTGGATATAGATTTATCGGCCGATATATCGGTTATCGGCTTTCAAATATAAAGAATTATTGGTTATCGGTATCGGCCAAAATTTTCATATCGGTGCATCACTAATATTTATATCAGTAATTATTACGTTCAGTGCAACATGTGCAGCACAAGTCTGTCATATAAGCTACATAAAATTATAATGAGACTATTATAATTGTGTGTTTGGGACGTGGATTTTAATGGTTAGACTTTTGTTTTTGCAATCTCAAAAATTAAATAAAAATTTGGATTTAGATTTATCGTAAGTATCAGTTATCAGCTTTCAAATATAAAGAATTATTGGTTATCAATAATTAAATTGTGGTATAGCAAAACTTTCAAATTGGTGCATCTCTAATTTAAGATACATTTTTAAAAAATGACTGAAAGATTCTTTGAGGAATCATTGCAAAAACTCCCTCCCTTTTTGGAACCTTAAGAGTTTGGGGTGAATTATTCCTTTAATGAAAGAAAGAAAGAAAGAAAGAAAGAAAGAAAGAAAGAAAGAAAGAAAGAAAGAAAGAAAGAAAGAAAGAAAGCAGACACATGCACTGTAAGAGAAGTTGAGAAGACGCGCAGCATCAGTCCTGAGCTTTATTCTCTCTCTCTTGTCCTTCATGAATGAAAGAGGGACAGAAAATAGGAAGGAGGAAAAGCCTGAGAGGGAATAAAGGAGGGACGGGGGTATTTAGCGGGTTTTACCCTCTCTGACTCCTTCCTTCCCTGCCTGTGTATCTGAGCCCCGGCTCGGGCCGATGACTGGATGGACAGCTGCTATTAAAAGTTGATTGTTTCAGGTTCACGGAGTGTGAAAGGGTGTTATTGGGGTCTACGGTCCCCGTGAGGGTGGTCTCCGCGCACAGAGAGGGAGAGGGGGGAGGCGGAGGAAAGTGTCACGTGACACGAGTCTCGATGCGCAGCCCCAAAGAGGAATCTGGCGGAAAAACACACCACTTGTTGCCGCCTGCCTTGGCCAGCCCAGCTTTAGTGAACGCCGTCTCTCACACACTTGGATTCACACAGTAAAACACAGCAAGGAACATCCCACCCACAAACACACACACACACACACCTATTTAGACTAGACAGACAAAACCTGTAGTTGCCCTGAAAGACCCTTAGACTTAAATGAAAATTAGCCCATGATTTACTCGCCCTCAAGTCATTATCGGTGTATATGACTTTCTTTTTTTAGAAGAATACAATCAGAGTTATATTAAAACATGTCCTGCCTCTTCCAAGCTTTATAATGGGAGTGAATGGCTGTTTCTGTTTTGAAGTCCATAAAAGTGCATCTATCCATCATAAAAGTGCATCTGTCCATCATAAAAGTGCATCTATCCATCATAAAAGTGCATCTACCCATCATAAAAGTGCATCTATCCATGATAAAAGTGCATCTATCCATCATAAAAGTGCATCTATCCATCATAAAAGTGCATCTATCCATCATAAAAGTGCATCTGTCCATCATAAAAGTGCATCTGTCCATCATAAAAGTGCATCTATCCATCATAAAAGTGCATCTGTCCATCATAAAAGTGCATCTATCCATCATAAAAGTGCATCTATCCATCATAAAAGTGCATCTATCCATCATAAAAGTGCATCTGTCCATCATAAAAGTGCATCTGTCCATCATAAAAGTGCATCTGTCCATCATAAAAGTGCATCTATCCATCATAAAAGTGCATCTGTCCATCATAAAAGTGCATCTGTCCATCATAAAAGTGCATCTATCCATGATAAAAGTGCATCTGTCCATCATAAAAGTGCATCTGTCCTTCATAAAAGTGCATCTGTCCATCATAAAAGTGCATCTGTCCATCATAAAAGTGCATCTATCCATCATAAAAGTGCATCTATCCATGATAAAAGTGCATCTATCCATCATAAAAGTGCATCTATCCATCATAAAAGTGCATCTACCCATCATAAAAGTCCATCTATCCATGATAAAAGTGCATCTATCCATCATAAAAGTGCATCTATCCATCATAAAAGTGCATCTATCCATCATAAAAGTGCATCTGTCCATCATAAAAGTGCATCTGTCCATCATAAAAGTGCATCTATCCATCATAAAAGTGCATCTGTCCATCATAAAAGTGCATCTATCCATCATAAAAGTGCATCTATCCATCATAAAAGTGCATCTATCCATCATAAAAGTGCATCTGTCCATCATAAAAGTGCATCTGTCCATCATAAAAGTGCATCTGTCCATCATAAAAGTGCATCTATCCATCATAAAAGTGCATCTGTCCATCATAAAAGTGCATCTGTCCATCATAAAAGTGCATCTATCCATGATAAAAGTGCATCTGTCCATCATAAAAGTGCATCTGTCCTTCATAAAAGTGCATCTGTCCATCATAAAAGTGCATCTGTCCATCATAAAAGTGCATCTATCCATCATAAAAGTGCATCTATCCATGATAAAAGTGCATCTATCCATCATAAAAGTGCATCTATCCATCATAAAAGTGCATCTACCCATCATAAAAGTGCATCTATCCATGATAAAAGTGCATCTATCCATCATAAAAGTGCATCTATCCATGATAAAAGTGCATCTATTCATCATAAAAGTGCATCTATCCATCATAAAAGTGCATCTACCCATCATAAAAGTGCATCTATCCATGATAAAAGTGCATCTATCCATCATAAAAGTGCATCTGTCCATCATAAAAGTGCATCTATCCATGATAAAAGTGCATCTATCCATCATAAAAGTGCATCTGTCCATCATAAAAGTGCATCTATCCATCATAAAAGTGCATCTGTCCATCATAAAAGTGCATCTATCCATCATAAAAGTGCATCTGTCCATCATAAAAGTGCATCTATCCATCATAAAAGTGCATCTATCCATCATAAATGTGCATCTGTCCATCATAAAAGTGCATCTATCCATGATAAAAGTGCATCTATCCATCATAAAAGTGCATCTGTCCATCATAAAAGTGCATCTATCCATCATAAAAGTGCATCTGTCCATCATAAAAGTGCATCTGTCCATCATAAAAGTGCATCTGTCCATCATAAAAGTGCATCTATCCATCATAAAAGTGCATCTGTCCATCATAAAAGTGCATCTGTCCATCATAAAAGTGCATCTATCCATCATAAAAGTGCATCTGTCCATCATAAAAGTGCATCTGTCCATCATAAAAGTGCATCTGTCCATCATAAAAGTGCATCTGTCCATCATAAAAGTGCATCTGTCCATCATAAAAGTGCATCTATCCATCATAAAAGTGCATCTGTCCATCATAAAAGTGCATCTGTCCATCATAAAAGTGCATCTATCCATCATAAAAGTGCATCTGTCCATCATAAAAGTGCATCTGTCCATCATAAAAGTGCATCTATCCATCATAAAAGTGCATCTGTCCATCATAAAAGTGCATCTGTCCATCATAAAAGTGCATCTGTCCATCATAAAAGTGCATCTATCCATCATAAAAGTGCATCTGTCCATCATAAAAGTGCATCTGTCCATCATAAAAGTGCATCTATCCATCATAAAAGTGCATCTGTCCATGATAAAAGTGCATCTGTCCATCATAAAAGTGCATCTATCCATCATAAAAGTGCATCTATCCATGATAAAAGTGCATCTGTCCATCATAAAAGTGCATCTATCCATCATAAAAGTGCATCTATCCATCATAAAAGTGCATCTATCCATCATAAAAGTGCATCTATCCATCATAAAAGTGCATAAACGAACTCCACGCGGCTCTGGGGGGTTAATAAAGGACTTCTGAAGCGAAGAGATGAGTTTGTGTACATGTACAAGGAACATCCCACACACGCACACACACACGCACACACACACCTTTTTAGACTAGACAGACAAAACCTGTAGTTGCTCTGAAAGACTCTTAGGGCTCTATCTTGCACTCGGCGCAAATGACTTTGTTCACTGACGCATGTATCATTCCTATTTTGCACCCGCGCAAAGCAGACTTTTCCCTCCACAGACACACGTCGGTTAACTAAGAAATACACTTGCGCTCCCCGGGGCGGTTCAGCGCAAAGAGGAGGCGTGTTCCGGCGCAAACTTTCCCTCATGCTATTTTGCTGTTCTATAAAACAATTGCGCCACTGACCAGAAAAAAACTAGTCTAAAGTCAGTGGCGCGTTTTAAGCGCGCATGCTTGGCCATAATGTAGCGGGTGCACAACGCGCATACACTTTGATTCTCTCATCAACACAGATGCAGCAGTTTTTATTTTTGCAAATCATACATTATAACAAGGAAAAATATTAACACATGAGGGAAATCATTGTGGAGTGGTGTCCATGAAGATGTAATTTTTTTTTCGTTTTTTTCCTCCCACGCCTGTTTAACCGACGCTGATTTGGGTGGGTTTCTCCATCCCCATACAACGTCACTTCTCTGTCTTTCACGGTCCTGACAAGAACACGGGTCTCCTCGGCTGTGAACGCTCCTGGCGCGCGCCTGGTAAATCCGCCGTTATAATAGCAATCCGCTTTAGAACAAGCGCGCCTGCTCTTAAAGGGAATGTGAGATGACGCTCTGATTGGTTTATTTCACGTTACGCCCAAACCACACCTATGAATAATGAAGCTACTTCAGACCAACCCCTTTTAGATTTGCGCCAGGCGCAAGAGGCATTTATCCCGCCGGGAAAACAGCAACAGCGCCGGGATCCGGCCACAAAGTTACTTGCGCTTTGACACTTGCGTTTCAGATCGTTAAAATAGGGCCCTTAGACTTAAGCTACAACTACACTCCTCTCTCAAAAAAATAAAGGTTCTTCGTTGGCATTGATGGAACATTTAACTATAGGGTTGGGAATCGAAAATCAATTCCAATTCTGGAATCGGATACTTAAGGTCAGGAATCCGATACCATTCATAAAATGTATATTTGGATTCCTCTTATCGATTAAGATCCCCTCCATGTCTTTTTGCACTTGAACGGACCAAAACACACACAAATATGTCAAAATATCCTTGTAAACACAGCCGGTTATGACTTAAGTGAACGTAAAAAGTTGTAATACTAATGTAGTGTATCCGTGCAGCTCTTAAAGGGACAGCACTGATATTCCTGCCGTCTATAATAACACTAATCACACAACAAAACACAAAGAGGAAATTCACTCGTTCTTGACTGAATAACTTTTGTAACAATATTTGTCATGTATATTTTATTTTTTAAAGTGCAGTGTTATTTTAAATTTGATTGCAGTTTGTGTACCAGAATACCTGAAATATTTAAACACGGTTTATTTCAATCGTATCTTTGTTGTAGTTGTATTATTTGTGCTAATTTGCGATTACCAATTCGCCTTTGGCTAGGCCCCGCCCCCCTTAGTTACTGTTGCTACGTCCGACAAACAAACTTCATCTGGGCTCTGGTATCAACATGGCTTATGCTGTGACAGCTCTTCCTGCTGAAATTTTATCAAACTTTTATAAAGCAGCAAATAAAGTGTCCGAATGAAGTAGTCAAAAGGGGCTGCGATATACGTTTGAAGGCATACGTTCATGACATACAGGTGAAACGCAAGGAACAACAAGGCATCCAAAATAGAGGCAATGCATACCGGTCACAGTCAAAAAATGAACCACCGCATATCGTACTAATCGAGACGGAGGCTGGGACTAACAATATCAAGGAGCAACACTGTTCATGCAAAGCTGGGTAGGTCTCTATTCACTTCTATAATCGTTATTACAAAGCAAACGGACTACGCGAGTATAACGTTGTATTTATTAGCAGCGTGTGCGCTAGACGACACTTTTAGTTGTCAGGATTTGACTTCGGTTTTGGGAAGGGAAAAAAACGCACACCCCCCTCCAACCTCTCTGGGAAACGCGTATCTGTGTTACAAATGCCCCAGGCACAACGTTTAACCATATTTTTGATAAAACTACGACGGTAATAGCCTGCCGAGACCAAAAATACGAGACGGCTGTGTTAAAGTCAATGGAGCGCTGTGAAAAAGTGTCGGACCTCTGTGGGAGCTCGTTCTTGGCTGCGCTGTGATTGGTCAATCTACATTCTAGGGTGTGGCTTAGCCAAAGGCGAATTAATTTATTTGTTCATATTTTATTACCAAGTGTTTACTTGTCTTTAATAATGCCTTGAATGTATATTAGCTGGGCTAGTTGTTCTTGCTGTGGTGTTTTTAAACAATATGCAAAGATTCCTCATGTCAAATGTTTTGCAATAAGACTATAAGAATAAATATGAATGCTAAATAAGAATAAATGTGAATGATATGATATCTAAGTTGTTGTTTTTTACCTTATTGGAATCGAAATAAGGAATCGATAAGAATGGGAATTGATGAGCAGAATCGGAAACGGAATCAAAATTGTTCAAATATGACCTATATTTAACATCCACAGAATCTTTCCATTCCATAAAAAAGGTTCTTTAGATTATTGAAATGTTCTTCACACTAAAAAAATGGTTGTTTTAAGAACTGAAAGGTCCTTTAGGGAACTAAAAATGGTCCTTTAATTGCATCACGAGTGGAATAAAGTGGAATTTATCTTTAGCAACACCTTTACAGCGTTTTTGTCCAGCTTTTTGAAGACGCTCCGCCATACATTTAAAAACGAAGGTATTTGAAGACGATGCGCATGTTTAGTCGTGACGCACATGATATTAGGGTTTATATGGGCTATTCACTTGTGTTGCTAAACATAAATGCCACTTTGTATCTTTATATTACATTCCTGCAAAGGCTGAACATTTACTCGCAATTGCTGCGTCAAAATATGAGGCGTTTAGATCATATATGATGGAATAACGATTAAGTGCCACCTGGATTTTCCAGTGCTGAGATATTTTGATGATGATAAAATGATCATGGCAGAAGAATAACTTTATGACGTCTGGTTTCTTCTCGGCGAGCTTTTATTACGTGTTACACATATCACGATACTGAACTCACAATGCGATATCATTGCGATACTCCGTCCAAAACATATCTTACAGTGTGTGTGTAAATGAACAGGCTTGGACTCGGTGCTGAAACCCAAAGCACAGGACAAGAGACACCAGAATAACAATATTCATGATTCTGAAGCTGAAAACAGAATTATTACACTAAAAAGTGATAATTTGACTTAACTTATAAAAAGTGTTTTTAACAGGTTTCCTTAAAATGATTAAGTAAACGTCATGCATAATTGAAAAAAATAAGGTATGTGGAATTTTCAAGTTCACATAACTTAATTTTTTCAATTTCATGAATCTTATTTACTTAAAGCTGCAGTCCGGCATTTTTCCTCTTTGTCGCCATCTCTGTTCGAAATCTGCAATTGCAGTCATTCGCGGAATTATCAACTTTACGTGGGTTGTAGTTCAACACCCTCGACACGGCACAGCGCGGATGAACACAGTGTTTGAGGAGAGTGTGAGGCTTTCAGTCACCGCGCCGATGTGGAGACTGGCATTCAGAATCACAGATTATTCTTTTTGGAAGTATGACCAACATAAGAATTTTCACCGGGAAATGTCATCTGAACTAGTAAGAAACATTCACTTTTGTTCTGGTTCTGACATTGCAGTAAATCGCGCTGATTAAATCTAACAATTACTTATAAGTTATCATTTCACGCAAAACCGTGCAAAGTAGCTATACTATGTTCTCTAATTGTTAATGTTAACAACGTCAGCAAGCATTGCGTGACTACATCATGTAATGTCCTTCCGATATTATCCTTGTTTTCGCATGGGTCCGGTTGCAGTCTCTTTTTTTCTGTAGCCACTCCGAAGTCCGAACGAAGTCTTTTGCATGTTACAGCGGGTGAGTCTCTAGTTGTCACTGATGATGATCGTCGTTTGAACCTTTCTGGATCCGCCATCAAATTGATAAGTTTAATTATATCAAGAGCTGTGAGAAAAGGCTATAAATCTCTACCTCCAACATCCTCACACGCAATATAGCTTATACTAGCCGAGACTCCTTCTTTATGTGTACAGATGTGTGTGTGCAGATGTGTGTGTACAGATGTGACGTAATGACGCAAAGACATGCTCGAATCTCCCGCGGAAATCCACCAGTACCACTAAAATTAAAAACATTATTACAAGCTTACCGTTTTGCATCGAGCTAAGGCAAGCAGATAGTTTTGAACACTGGCTGGTTATGTATTTTATCAAATATGTATTTTGGATAATTTTTAACCCAAAAAAAGCTACGGACAGCAGCTTTAATAATTTTAAGGCAAAGGGTTTCATCACTTTTTTTAAGTTAAGTCAACTGATCACCTTTTACAGTGTACGAATATTAGATGAATATTCTTGCACTCTGACACTAACTAGATATATTTAAAATAATGTCGGCCACTGTTTACTGGTAACATCAGACATCTGGCATTATCAGGACACACAAATATTCCCCCAGTGCATTATTATACATTACCTTCAACATTATATATAGTAGTTTAATGTTCTACTGACACTAAAACTCTTGAATTTTTTCCCACACAGTAATTTTCATTTTGGGTGAACTATACGCAATACAATATATATTGTGAGGGGTGTAACAAAATATCGTGCCACAATATATCGCAATACAAAAATGCAACAATACATACCAAGGATAGTGACAATATGTATTGTGTTCACCAAAAATAAAAATCTATAGTTTTCAGAGTTTTAGTGTCAGTACTACATTAAACTACTATATATAATGTTGAATATAATGTATAATAATGCAATGAGGGAATATTTGTGTGTCCTGATAATGCCAGATGTCTGATGTTACCAGTAAACAGCGGCCGACATTATTTTAAATATCTAGTACAAGCATATTCGTCTAAAATAATTGTGTATTTTCATCTTCAGAATCATGAATATTGTTATTCTGGTGTCTCTATTGTCCTGTGCTTTGGGTTTCAGCACCAAGTCTCATTTACACACACACTGTAACACCAAATTTAGCATTTTAATCAACAGTACATTTTTTGTTAACCTTTTATCATATATCTTGGAGTATCGCAATGATATCGTATCGTGAGTTCAGTATCGTGATGTGTATCAAATCGTGACATGAGGGAATCGTTACACCCCTAGTACCCGGATATTAAACAGATGTGTGTGAATCAGACCTTCATCGGACACGTCCAGCCTCGGGTTCTCCACACACACACACACACACACACACACATCTCAGCAAAAGGTGACATATATGCGAGGCCTGTTTAGCACTTTGGTGTGTGGCGTCTCAAGCTGTCTCCGAGGGAGGCTTCTGGCCAGATCTGTGTGGAGTGTGATATGCTAACGGAAGCCTTTTGGCTGTAACGCAGGTCCATCAAACACTAATGAGCTCGGGGGGGAGAGGAAGACACCCTACAGAGTCTTTCTCACCTCAAGAACAGACCCCAGATCAGCCTGGAGTTAGGGATGCGCAAACACTGACCTCCTCATGCAACGCTCTGCTGAAACAAGCCTTCAGAAACACTGGAGAGGCATCACGGGAACACTACAATAAAGTTCATTATTAACAGTTAATGTGGTTACTCTTTATTTTAAGGTGTCATTGTTACAGTGTAATTAGTAATATTAAGCAACTCATATACAGGTGAAACTCTAAAAATTAGAATATGGTGCAAAAGTTCATTTATTTCAGTAAGTCAACATGCAAAGTGAGATATTTCAAGCCTTTATTTGTTATAATTTTGATGATTATGGATTACAGCTTATGAAAACCTTTTCACAATATTCTAATTTTGAATTTGGGGTTTTCATAAGCTGTAAGCCATAATCATCACAATTATAACAAATAAAGGCTTGAAATATCTCACTTTGCATGTAATGAGTCTATATAATATATTAGTTTCACCTTTTAAGTTGAATTACTGAAATAAATTAACTTTTGCACCATTTTCTAATTTCTCGAGTTTCACCTGTACTTACGATAGGATTAGGGTTTGGTTGAGGGTTAGTTGCATGTAATTATGCATAATTTACTGTTATTACTATGGTAAGTACATGTAACATATGTAACAAGGACACTGTAAAATAAAGTGTTACCGTTAATGTATTAACTATGAAATAACAATGAGCAATACATTTGATATAATATTTATTAATCTTTGTTAATGTTAGTTAATAAAATTACAGCTGTTCATTGTTTGTTCACGGTGCATTCATAATGTTAACACATACAACCTTTGATTTTAATGACATATTAGTAAATGTTGAAATTAATATGAACTAAGATTAATAAATGCTGTAGTATTGTTCATTCTTAGTTCATGTTAACTAAGGTTGTTAACTAATGAACCTTATTATAAAGTGTTGCCAAAATAACTGTAAATATCATATTATCATATTTCATGTTATGAAAAATAGTTGCTTTTTTGATTCCGCAGGTCAAACTCTGGTCAGAAAAATACTTAAAATAAGCTTTTCTTAATCACACAATGGATTGGACATTCCAGTAACTTATTTTAATTCAAGATCATTTGCTGTATACTTTTCTTTAACAACAACAAAAAAGGTGTAAGAATTTTAATGTTAATGTTAATCACGAATATACACTGAGAAATGGGGCTTTCTGGCGTTCTGACGTCAGCCCCATCTATTATTACACGGACTCAAATAAAATTTTCACACGGCAATTACACAGATTAATGAAGATTATATTAGATGTCTGTTTTTCCCCCATTCTAAACTTTCACAACCTCTCATAATATGTAGTTTATGACCACAATCAAATGTCACAGCTACAAAATATAAACAATACCCAAAAAAAGTGCATATATATATGTGTGTGTGTGTGTGTGTGTGTGTGTGTGTGTGTGTGTGTGTGTGTGTGTGTGTCTGTGTGTGTGTGTGAAAACTATAGCCTGTGTACCTTAAGGGATATAGAAAATTAAATATAACTAAATGTTGACATGCAACATTTTTTTGTTGTTTTGTGTATCATATATTTTTGCATGAAGAAAATCCCCAATCCCGGATAATTAAAAAAAGTGCATAAACTTTATTCAAACTTTATGTAGCTTATGGGCAATAGACAAATAAATATAATTACATTTTGACATGCAACATTTTTGTTGTTGTTTTGTGTATCATATCTTTTTGCATGAAGAAAATCCCCAATCCCGGATAATTTAAAAAAGTGCATTATATATATAAACTTTATAAAAACTTTACGTAGCTTAAGGGCAATAGACAATTAAATATAATTAAATTTTGACATGCAACTTTTTTTTAGGATTCATATCTTTTTTCACGAAGACTTCCCGTTGAAACACACGTAATCAGTGGCTTCAGGATAGACAGACACATTTGGAAAAAAGATATTCGTCACTTCAAGTATTTCCCGTTACAAGAAACAGCTGTTGAGACTCGGCCTGGAGAAGAGCAGACTGACCTCCGCAGAAAACTATCAGAAAACTTTCACATCATCGAAGTATATGCAGAAGAGAACCAAATGAAACCTTTAATGCAACAACAACAAAAAAAAAAAAAAAAAAAAAAAAGAAGCTGCTTGCTAGTTATTTGCACTGTCTGAGATACGACTGCGAGACCACCAAGAAACTGCAGCAGAGTCCCGGAGACCACCATCATGCACACACACACACACACACTGCAATAACGCGGAGATTCACTTCTGGACATCAAGACTGAATAAAGACGTGCTGAAAACTTCCTGACATTTCTGCATTCCGCTCCTCCGTGGCTTTTAATGCCATCCGAGCTCGTGTTTAATGCGCTTTCGGCTCTTCTGTGTGTCCATGTTACTTAAACACTCTTGTGTTCAGCGTTTCCTCAAGAGACCCTCAGCGCTGAGTGTGTAATAGACACACATGTTTGGATTGTTAATCAATACGCAAACATTCCACTTGATTAACACTCCAGCGCACTCGCTCACTAGTAGAGCACTGAGACAATGTAACATAAAAGTTCACATTCTGTACATTAAATATAAGTTATAGCTACACATCTTCACACTGAAGGAATAACGCGTTACCTTTGAAGACTGGAGTCTGCCTTCATCAGTCTGTGTGTGGCCTCACTGGGATCCCAGAAAACTCCACTTTTCCCTGGAAAACTTGGAGCTGAAAGCCGAGAGCGTCCCGATGGGGGTTCGAGAATTTCCAATAAAGCCCCTCTTTCTCCTCACACACACACACACACACACACAGATGTAGATGCAGATATGAGCGCTAAACTCTCCTCTTCACTGCGGTGTGTGTGTGAATATTCTCCTTCAGGCTCACGCGAACACACACACAAACTCCACAGAACTTTTCTCTAAAGTTCGGTTTTAGAAAAGACGGTCCATATTCGGTGCCGCCGGTCCCGTGAGCCCAAAGTTGCAGCGCGAGAATGCGAGACCTCCCCCTCCTCTCTCTCTCTCTCTCTCTCTCTCTCTCTCTCTCTCTCTCTCTCTCTCTCTCTCTCTCTCTCTCTCTCTCTCTCTCTCTCTCTCTCTCTCTCTCT
>NW_026607148.1:62500-70000 GCF_029890125.1 Rhinichthys klamathensis goyatoka | reverse complement strand
TGTGGCATTGGTTTATGACAATTAAACATCTTTACCACTCAAATTCTCATTACTGTAATGCAAATTTTTTTTTCATTTAAAGTATTTGTATTAAAATTGTATATACAGTATATATATATATATATATATATATATATACATGTGTGTGTGTAAGTGTGTATCTATACACACACACACATATATATAAAAATTAGATTTATTATAATTTACGGTAAAAGAAATTCCATTAAACTATAGTTGCTGTTATTTTGTGAGATTTACCATTTCGTTCTTGGATTTTGGAAGAAACACTGTGATAGTATGAAATAATCAGTAGCACTTTATTTTACAGCTCTGTACGCACACACACACACACACACACACACACACACACACACACACACACACACACACTACAGGTGAAACTCGAACAATTAGAATATGGTGCAAAAGTTCATTTATTTCAGTAATTCAACTTAAAAGGTGAAACTAATATATTATATAGACTCAATACATGCAAAGTGAGATATTTCAAGCCTTGTTATAATTGTGATGATTATGGCTTACAGCTTATGAAAACCTTTCACAATATTCTAATTTGGAATTTGGGGTTTTCATAAGCTGTAAGCCAACAAAAATTATAACAAATAAAGGCTTGAAATATCTCACTTTGCATGTAATGAGTCTATATAATATATTAGTTTCACCTTTTAAGTTGAATTACTGAACTTTTGCACGATATTCTAATTTTTCGAGTTTCACCTGTATATACTATACTGTACATACTATATACTTACTGTAGTAATTTAACTGGGTAATAACTAGTCCTGAACCAACCACTTAACCTAACCGTACCACATATATAGTTTAGTAAGTACACTGTAAGTACATTGAAAGTGAACGTACTGTAACATAAAGTGCATCCAAATAATCTACGGCTTTCCCTGTTGACCTACTAATAGAAACACACTTTCTTCTGTGTAAGCTGAAGGTGTCTCTCTCCGTAACGTAAGCACTTCACCGGGAGTTTCCATCCGCAGGAATTAGGTCTGCGCAGGAAATGATGCGAGTGGTTGAGGCTTTGAGCCAATCAGGGTTTAGAGAGAATGAAAAGAGCGGTGACATTAATTCCCTGACCTGTGCTGATTCTAGCTTACTCCAGATAATCGAACAGCCAACACTCTCTTCATCTCTGTGCACTTTTAATCATAGAGACGCTTGCGGAGTATATCACAATGTGCGCGAAACAGGTTATCCTGAATATTGACTTGCTTTTCAAACTAATCATACTGCAGGTTTAACACCTTTAAGCCAATCAACTCAATTTAAGAAAGCACATATTTATTTATTTGTTTGAAATGAATGGAGCATTTTCACCACTTTGCCAGTAGGGGCGCTGTCTATGTCCATTTTAAAGGGACAGTTCACCCCAAAATGTAAACTCTGTCAGTAATGACTCTCCCTCATGTTGTTCAACCCCGTAAGACTTTCGTTCATCTTCGGGACACAAATTAAGATATTTTTGATTAAATCTGAGAGCTGGATCACTCCTCCATAGGCTTCTATTGTTATTGAACTTGCCGGCCCAGAAAAGTTATTAAAGACATCGTTAAAATAGTCCGAGTGACTACAGTGGCTCAACCTTAAGTTTATCAAGCGACGAGAATACTTTCTGTGCGCAACAAACAAACAAAAATAACGACTTTATTCAGAGGTGTAGTGGTAAAAAAATAGGTGGGTAAACTATAAATTCTGGTGGACCACGACGTGGTCACCCGGTAAGGTGGGCCACTGCCTACCTGATGACATTGCTAACATTGCTCGACATTAAGCCTTTTTTACACTTGTCTGAGTAAAAAAATTGCGCGTCCAGATTTTTTTTTTTTTTGGTGTGTGTGTTAATTTATTCTGAAACAATATTCTCATTTATTCTGATTATTCTCATCAGTGTTCAATCAGCTTTGATATTTAAATCGGCATATTGTAATATCTGCACCTTTAAAGGGCATCTCCTCCCCCAATATTATTAAATGTATGCTTCATCTTTCATTTTAAATTCATAAATTTGGTCAATAAATTCAATTATTTAGAATAATAAGACACTATAGGGCTGTTACCCTAGGGGCTGATCAAATTAAATAATTTACACTGAAAAATTACAATTGTGTAAAATAATGTTATGAAATTTATTTAAATTTACATATAAGAAACATTGGAAAGAATGATACTACTTTTAAACATAACACTAAACCGCAAGTAGGTGGCGGCAGGCGACCGTCTTAATGAGTGAGTCATTGATTCATTCATTCAAACAAACAAACGATTCGTTCAAACGGCTGATTCATTCAAGAATGAGACAGATGTTTATGAATGGGTCATTGAATCTTTGACTCAATCGATTCGTTCAAAATGCTGAATCATTCAGTAATGAAAACAGGTTGAGTGTTCCTGTGAGATGCGCCGTGGTTCTGCTGTGATTTTTGTTTGGAACTATTTTCCCTGCTGAAACAGAACAAAAACAGCCAATATTGCATCTAAAATGTAAGTGACTTAATTTTAACTGTTTATTGAACTGTTGTAGGAAATGTCACATTTTCAATTGTGATGGTGTTCAGGAAAAATAATTGAGGTTGCTTAACATATGTTAAAAATATAAAAACTCCACATTTAGATTTTTTATAGGCAGTATGTTGTTAACTGGTTAACTGAGTGTGTGTGTGTGTGCGCTCATTTGTGTAGATTTCTCCTCGAGAGGCTGCCCGAGCGTCAACACCGCAACCTTACCGTCCGTCAGTAAAAGTCAACAACACTGACAGTAAAGCAGCGCAATATGAAAGAGTTCGTCTTAGTTTTAAAAACCTATGAAACTAATAATGAACGATATGAAACTAAAACGACATAAGCTTAATTTAAAATGTCTTAGGAACTACGGGCTATTTAGAGGTGGATAAACGCACTTTGGAGGTGGGTAAACGCTATTTCCGAATATTGGGAGGTGCGTAAACGGCGTTTACGTGCGTTTAGCCTCCACTACATCCCTGACTTTATTCAACTATTCATGTCCTTCTCTGTTGGCCTTGAGATTTCACGTAGTGTAACAGCGCAGCGCTTCTGGTGTTGTACGTCACACACAGGCTCACTATTGGCCGACGCTGGTCATGTGTGTGATGCGTGACCAACAGAGAAGGACATGAATAGTTGAATAAAGTCGTTATTTTTGTTTGTTTTTTGCGCACAGAAAGTATTCTCGTCGCTTGATAAACTTAAGGTTGAGCCACTGTAGTCACTCGGACTATTTTAACGATGTCTTTAATAACTTTCTGGGCCGGCAAGTTTCAATCCCTTAGAAGCCTATGGAGGAGTGATCCAGCTCTCAGATTTAATCACAAATATCTTAATTTGTGTCCCGAGGATGAACGAAAGTCTTACGGGGTTGAACAACATGAGGGAGAGTAATTACTGACAGAGTTTACATTTTGGGGTGAACTATCCCTTTAAGTTGCACAACGACGAGAAAAACAACCTCACTTTTTACATGTGAAAACACGATTGCTCATACTTTGGGTTACAGATATTTCAAAAGCACCAATCCATAGTATTAAACTTCGATGCGTAACTCATTCACTCATTGGTCCGATGCTTTTATCCAAACTGATAGTGCTTTACGTTTTATCCCACGGGATTCCAACCCATGACTTGCCGTTGTTAGCACTATGTTGTCCTTATGTTGAATAAATTGTGGTGCAAATCAAGCTTTTAATGTTGTTTATGTGTCTGTGTGGTGTTTTTAATCTGCTTTAACACAAACCATGTGTAAGTTCATAAGTCGACAGCATTGCTGAGTATTTCCTCCTTAAAACTGCAGTGAACCAAAGACAGTCTCAAAAACACGGTTTGAAATCGCTGGTGTTTCTGACGTCACAAATAGGGTTGGGTACCGAAACTCGGTGCCAATAGGGAACCGGTTCCGACGTAAACGGTAGTAACCAGACCGAATAAGAACGACAATTTCGGTGCCTGATTTCGGTGCCTGACTTAATTAGGCACACACGCACACACAGTCTCTTCTGTCTCGCATGCGCGCTCTTGCTCGCAAGGTTTGGCTGCATTTCACGTGTAAAATTACGCATCAGAACGCCCTCTGGGTGTGCTGATCTGCCGACAGTCTGAATCCATATAGAATCAAGCCAGTCATTGGCTGATGGCGCGGGCGCCGCCTCGACGCACTTACGTCGTCATATTATGTTGGCGCGCGCGCGCCATCTGCTCCTCAGATTTCTCTGCCGAAAAAGGAAGCTGGTCGGCAGCGCGAGGAGCTTGGCAGCGTCTCGTTCCCTATTGAGAGAACATAGGTTACACCAGTAACCAGATATGTTCTCTTTCATAGGTTCACTCAACGCTGCGTAGCTAAGAAGCAGTGGATTTGTAGGCTGCTGTATCACGTGCCGTTTGAACTGACGCGCTACAGCGATCTGTCACATTTCAAAGAGCCAAAACGTTATTTATTGTGTGAATCTCGTAAAAATATTGACAGAATCTGACAGCTGTGGATTTGTTCAATATCAAAAGTAACCTTCTCTGTCTTGTCTGTCGAGGTCAGTGTCCTCTTTGTCCGCGATTTTTCTCTGCGTGAGAAAATGAATTGCGTGAGTCTCACGGTCAATGCGTGAGAGTTGGCAGCTCTGCCTGCTAGTAATCTCTATTAATCTCCAGTATTATTACATTGCTTGATACAATATTGTTTTATTTGATATTATGTAAATGTGAATTTTTATTTTATATTGGTTTTATTATTATTTGTATTTATATTGTTTAAAGATTTAAGTTAATATTGTGTCCAGTTTGGCCCTGTATATAAAAGGGTATTATTTTTTGATAAAGTGTGTGCGGTTTCGTTTTCTTAAGTACCGTTTCAAGAACCGTTTTGGCACCGGAACCGTTTAAAAAATACCGAGTAGGTACTGGTATCGGATAAAACCCAACCGATACCCAACCCTAGTCACAAACGACCTTGTAACCAATCAGATCAACGTGTGATCGTCAACCAGTGGATCTCTGAGCTGAGTGAGTGAGTGGAGGCGGGGCTCATTTGCATATTCATAGAACCGCGCATACTAAATGACGCAAGGGTGTCGAGTTACAATCAAGATATTTTAAGGCATGAAGAATTTTTCGTCATTTTGGTGATCAAAGATGAGTTTTAAGAAATACAATTGAGGATTTAAGGATAGCTGATCAGATGCACCATTTTCACCTGCTGGACGATGAAAGATTCAAAGATAAAAAAAATCCGAGCTTGAAAAGTCTTGGATTGAGTTTAATCTCAAACCAATTGAATGTTTTAGCAATTTGTAAAGTAAGTGAATGGTTTTCGGTCGACCCATATGTGCTTCTGTTTACTGAAGTAAGTTTTCAGGACTGGCAGCAACTATCATACATTCCCACAACAGCTTGGCTGGACGCAGAGGTTTCAGTGGGCCTACAGCCAGACAGTAGATCCAAACCACACAAACGTTTCATCACTGATGTATGAGGCCTTGTTCCTCATGCTGCAAAAAAACACACAAGTGCTTGTAATTGAATGATTTTGAGGCAGAAACCTAGAAGGCAGTCTTTCAGTTCCTTTGTTTGTGGTAGTTACGCTTTGCCTCCTCGGGGTCGGCGACTTGTTAGACATATTGGTGCCTTTTGGCAGAGTTTGAACTGTGGGATTTCACATGCAAAAAACCCATACAGTTTGTATTGGGTCAGGCAAAAGCACATTCAAAGTCCTCCTTCCTTTTTCCCTTAACCTTTTTGGCAAATGTTGTTGAGGGAGTTAACTGGTGGCAGCCTATCACTCTCCAGCTCTTTACTAGTTACCCTTTGAGGATAAGCAGGGTTGAACCAGGACAGTACCTGCATTGGAGACCCTCCTAGAGGAAAAACTAAGACGCAGGACGGTGTCAGTCCGGGATAGTGACGTCTTCCTTTGGATGAGATGTTAAATTGTGGACCTGACTGGTCTAGGTGGATGCAGTACATTGGCAAACTTTAGACCACCTTCGAACAAGAGATCAACTGATCTGCTTTCTAAAGGTGATGATACACAGGGCAACTTTTCGAGCAATGTTGATTGGCACTTTCCCATTGAAAATGGGCAAAAATATTTCAATCTGGATAATTTAGATCGGTCGTGGGCCTTGTATCTCATCTGGTTGCCCGTTGACGGCAACATTGCTCAAAAGGTTGCCCTGTGTACTATGTTTCCTCGAGCCGTAGCCAAACCTGCCATCAATCGCAGAATAAGGGTCTAGTTTTAGATGTATTACAGGCTTGTATTCAGAGATGCTGAGAAAAATGAGAGTATATCTATATGAAAGTGGTTTCTCTAGTAGTACTTAATTGCTGTACTTACACAGCAAGCAAGCAGAGGTTATGTGGACAGTAGATGTGCCAGTCCAAAATGGCCCAGGATAGTGGTATCTTCATTTGGATGAGACGTTAAATAGTGGATCTGACTGGTCCAGTTGGAGCTGTTCATTGGGAAACTTTATTCCATTGGAAGAAGACCACCTTCGATCAAGGGATCAATTGATCTGCTGTCTAATAATCGTTTTTTCGAGCCTAAAAAAAAAGTTTTTTGCCAAAGCAAAATAGCAAAATAATGCTCTAGTTTTGGATGCATTACAAGCTTGACTGGTCCAGTTGGAGCTGTACATTGGGAAAGTTTATTATTCCATTGGAAGAATCAGGTCTGGGATCAACCGGATGTGACAAGGGGTTGAAGGTCCTTCAGATCGAGTCTGAGATCTAAGATGCCCCAACTTTAGTGCCGGAATAGTGTCCGGGATAAGTCTTCCAAAGCTTGGACGCTTCATTGAATTGAAAGACAATAAAACAGGTGCTGATAAAGCCCTCCAGCTGTTGCACCATCTCCTTTGTTTGCCAATTCTGAAGTCAATGCAACTTTCCTGTAGCTCAAACACTAGAGCATTGGTGCTTGCAACGCCAAGGTCATGGGTTCGATTCCCAGGCAAAGCAAGAATTGATAAGAATGTAAATGTGTACCTTGAAATGCAATGTAAGTCGCTTTGGATAAAAACGTCATAAATGTAAATTGCATGGGTAGGAAAACTTTGCCCCCAGCTTCTCTCATCTCATATTCCCTTGGGAATGAGCTTGTTTGAGCTTTCATCCAATATCCCTATATTCTCTTGTAGCCGAAGCAGCTTGGGGTTGGGATGAAGGATCCATCCTTGTAGGTTTTCAAACAGGTTCTTACCTGTCCAAATCTTTCATTAATAGGCTACACCACCTGCCAGACTACGCCTTATACAAACATTAGGTAAGGACTCAAAAATATTGTTTGTTGCCTAATGTACTTGCGTGTGTTTTTCGGTGAGCACAATGTCCAAGGTTCCCAAACTGACATTTCCTCTAGATCATTACCCTAACTGGGGACTGATTCAATTCCCTATATAGATGATGCAAGAAACTCCCATCCTCAAGTTTTGGTGTCGATTTGCAGGAACTCTTTAT
>NW_026607148.1:52500-57500 GCF_029890125.1 Rhinichthys klamathensis goyatoka | reverse complement strand
GAGAAACTTATTTTATGATGTTGAACAAGTAGTTTTGAGAATTTCATTTCTGCTCTGAGAAATGCACCAAAGCGACTGAGAAAAACTGTTAAAAAAAATACATGAGATCATTTTTTCCCTGAATATATGCACACCCTGCTCACATTGTTGAACAGTGACTTCATAACCTTCATAACTATACATACCATAAGTATAAAGTTCATATTTGAACACTGACTCTGATGACTGAACAGTGATGACTGATGACGGGTGAAAGTTCAGCTAGTCGTGAGGCACGTGTTTGAAGTGTAATTTACAGGTGTGTGTGTGTGTGTGTGTGTGTGTGTGTGTGTGATATCTGTCTGAAGTCTGTGACCGACGTCTAGCCTCATCTTGAGTGACGGTTCATTCAGAGGCGTCTCTCCATCTGTCAATCACTGTCTCTGTCAATCAATCAGATCAATCCTGCAGAACACGAAAGAAGATGTTTTCAATGTTTTTGGTTCTCAACATTCTTCAAAATATCTTCTTTTATGCTCCACAAAAGATAGAAAGTCATACAGGTTTGAAAGGATGTAAAGATGAGTAAATGATGACAGAATGATCAGTTTGGGTGAATTATCACTTTAATTGTGCTGCATTATAGGTCTTAAGGCCCGTGGTGTAGTTTGTTTATAGTCCACATTTAGCTTTTTACTTCTGCCGACTTCTGTACTTATGCTTCAAAAAATTCACAAAAGTTGTGATTATGATGATGAACCAAACATGTAAGAATCATAAACTTTGGTTTAGTTAGTCACAGTTTGTATTCTGCTCACCAAGGCTGCGTTTATTGGATAAAAAAACAGGAATATTGTAAAATATTATTAAAACAATTTTTATATTGTAATATCCTGTGATCAAAGCTGAATTTTCAGCATCATTACTCCAGTCTTCAGTGTCACATGATCCTTCAGAAATCAATCAATGTTGAAAACAGTTTCATATTTTTGTGGATACATTTCATTTTTTAGGATTATTTGTTATGTTCAAAGAACAGCATTCATTTGAAATCTTTTGTAACATTATAAATGTCCATTTTGATAAATTGAATGCACCCTTGCTGAATATAAAAGTATTCATTTCTTCTTTCTCAAAAAACGAATCGCACTCGCCCTACACCTTAGTGTATATGTTAGTTCTTCTCACGTCCCCTGTATTGAAGTCTTTTATGAGTCTCTCTAGTGCCTTGAGAGTTTCAGACAGTGAGATATTATTAATAATGCGTAGGTAATATAAACATCACATTTGTGTGTGTGTTGTCGTGGGGGTTTTGATGTGGTTGTATTTGCAAGTCCCTGTCTGTCCACAGAGAACGGCGTATGACCCCAGCGACTTCTGTTTGGGTTTGTGGAATCTGTGGGCCGTCCAGCGAGTGTGTGTGTGTGTGCATCATGCATCGCCTCCATGTGTCACGCTTCACCAATGCTGCACTGTGGCTTTCTCCCGAAGTGTGTGTTAGGTCACTGCTCTGTACACGATAACCTGAGATTATGATGTTTCTCTGGATTCATCCTGTGTTGATTTTAGAAGTATTGATAATTATGAGCAGGGGACTCATTTTTAAGAAGCAGACGCGCCTTTGCATGAAATTATGTTTTTTTTTTTTTTTTTTGAGTTACAGGTTAGAACAATTTGCCATCAAAAATTGTTTGAATTTTATATACAGGTGAAACTCAAAAAATTGTAATATTGTGAAAAGGTTTTCATAAGCTGTAATCCATAATCATCACAATTATAACAAATAAAGGCTTGAAATATCTCACTTTGCATGTAATGAGTCTATATAATATATTAGTTTCACCTTTTAAGTTGAATTACTGAAATTTTGCACAATATTCTAATTTTTCGAGTTTCACCTGTAAGTGAGTGGTTAAGAGGGACATGATATAATTATATATATTTACATTTATGCATTTGTCAGATGTTTTATCCAAAGCAACTTACATTTCCATCCATCCACACATCTATCATTCATCCATCCATCCACACATCTATCATTCATCCATCCATCCATCCACACATCTATCATCCATCCATCCACACATCTATCATCCATCCATCCATCCATCCACACATCTATCATTCATCCATCCATCCATCCACACATCTATCATCCATCCATCCATCCACACATCTATCATCCATCCATCCATCCATCCACACATCTATCATCCATCCATCCATCCATCCACACATCTATCATCCATCCATCCATCCATCCACACATCTATCATCCATCCATCCATCCATCCACACATCTATCATTCATCCATCCATCCATCCACACATCTATCATCCATCCATCCATCCATCCACACATCTATCATTCATCCATCCATCCATCCACACATCTATCATCCATCCATCCATCCATCCACACATCTATCATCCATCCATCCATCCATCCACACATCTATCATTCATCCATCCATCCATCCACACATCTATCATCCATCCATCCATCCACACATCTATCATCCATCCATCCATCCATCCACACATCTATCATCCATCCATCCATCCATCCACACATGTATCATCCATCCATCCATCCATCCACACATCTATCATCCATCCATCCATCCATCCACACATCTATCATTCATCCATCCATCCATCCACACATCTATCATCCATCCATCCATCCATCCACACATCTATCATTCATCAATCCATCCATCCACACATCTATCATCCATCCATCCATCCATTCACACAACCTTCATTCATCAATCCATCCATCCACACATCTATCATTCATCCATCCATCCATCCACACATCTATCATCCATCCATCCATCCATCCATCCACACATCTATCATCCATCCATCCATCCATCCACACATCTATCATTCATCAATCCATCCATCCACACATCTATCATCCATCCATCCATCCACACATCTATCATCCATCCATCCATCCATCCACACATCTATCATCCATCCATCCATACATCTATCATCCACACATCCATCCACACATCTATCATCCACACATCCATCCACACATCTATCATTCATCCATCCATCCACACATCTATCATCCACACATCCATCCACACATCTATCATCCATCCATCCATCCATCCACACATCTATCATCCATCCATCCATCCATCCACACATCTATCATTCATCCATCCATCCATCCACACATCTATCATCCATCCATCCATCCACACATCTATCATCCATCCATCCATCCATCCACACATCTATCATCCATCCATCCATCCATCCACACATGTATCATCCATCCATCCATCCATCCACACATCTATCATCCATCCATCCATCCATCCACACATCTATCATTCATCCATCCATCCATCCACACATCTATCATCCATCCATCCATCCATCCACACATCTATCATTCATCAATCCATCCATCCACACATCTATCATCCATCCATCCATCCATTCACACAACCTTCATTCATCAATCCATCCATCCACACATCTATCATTCATCCATCCATCCATCCACACATCTATCATCCATCCATCCATCCACACATCTATCATCCATCCATCCATCCATCCACACATCTATCATTCATCAATCCATCCATCCACACATCTATCATCCATCCATCCATCCACACATCTATCATCCATCCATCCATCCATCCACACATCTATCATCCATCCATCCATACATCTATCATCCACACATCCATCCACACATCTATCATCCACACATCCATCCACACATCTATCATTCATCCATCCATCCACACATCTATCATCCACACATCCATCCACACATCTATCATTCATCAATCCATCCATCCACACATCTATCATCCACACATCCATCCACACATCTATCATCCACACATCCATCCACACATCTATCCATCCACACATCTATCATTCATCAATCCATCCATCCACACATCTATCATCCATCCATCCATCCATCCACACATCTATCATTCATCAATCCATCCATCCACACATATATCATTCATCCATCCATCCATCCATCCATACATCTATCATCCATCCATCCATCCATCCACACATCTATCATCCATCCATCCATCCATCCACACATCTATCATTCATCCATCCATCCATCCATCCATCCACACATCTATCATCCATCCATCCATCCATCCACACATCTATCATCCATCCATCCATCCACACATCTATCATCCATCCATCCATCCACACATCTATCATTCATCCATCCATCCATCCATCCACACATCTATCATCCATCCATCCATCCATCCACACATCTATCATCCATCCATCCATCCATCCACACATCTATCATCCATCCATCCATCCACACATCTATCATTCATCAATCCATCCATCCACACATTTATCATCCATCCATCCATCCATCCACACATCTATCATTCATCAATCCATCCATCCACACATCTATCATCCATCCATCCATCCATCCACACATCTATCATTCATCAATCCATCCATCCACACATCTATCATCCATCCATCCATCCATCCACACATCTATCATTCATCCATCCACCCATCCACTCATCTATCATCCATCCATCCATCCACACATCTATCATTCATCAATCCATCCACACATCTATCATCCATCCATCCATCCATCCACACATCTATCATTCATCCATCCATCCATCCATCCACACATCTATCATCCATCCATCCATCCATCCACACATCTATCATCCATCCATCCATCCATCCACACATCTATCATCCATCCATCCATCCATCCACACATCTATCATTCATCAATCCATCCATCCACACATCTATCATCCATCCATCCATCCATCCACACATCTATCATTCATCAATCCATCCATCCACACATCTATCATTCATCAATCCATCCATCCACACATCTATCATTCATCAATCCATCCATCCACACATCTATCATCCATCCATCCATCCATCCATCCACACATCTATCATTCATCCATCCACCCATCCACTCATCTATCATCCATCCA
>NW_026607148.1:0-47500 GCF_029890125.1 Rhinichthys klamathensis goyatoka | reverse complement strand
ATTCCTCACACACACACACACACACTCCTCACACACACACACACACCTCACACACACTCCTCACACACACACTCCTCACACACCGCAAACACTCATTGCTTTACTGAACACCAATCATGGCTTTAGAATAGGCCTATAAAAGGTCAAAGGTCGAGTTATAGGTTTTTCGGACTTTAAAACCACAAATACTAATATATTATAGAGACTCATTACATACAAAGTGAGATATTTCAAGCCTTTATTTGTTATAATTTTGATGATTATGGATTACAGCTTATGAAAACCCCAAATTCAAAATTAGAATATTGTGAAAAGGTTTTCATAAGCTGTAAGCCATAATCATCAAAATTATAACAAATAAAGGCTTGAAATATCTCACTTTGTATGTAATGAGTCTATATAATATATTAGTTTCACCTTTTAAGTCGAATTACTGAACTTTTGCACGATATTCTCATTTTTCGAGTTTCACCTGTAAATCATATTTGCAGCGAAAGCAAACAAATACATTTTTTTATGATGAACAACCCTCTCTGTGCCTTTCTATAGTCATGCCAGAAATATTTCACTGTTGTTTACTCGTCAAATATAGCCATCTATAAACCACTTCATTTATTTGCCCATGCAAACACGCTCTTTGCCTTTTAGACATTATTGATTGACTTCTTAGAAATCCTGCTTTTTTCCCAAGAGTCGTGATCAATTACTTGTCAAGCGATAAGAGACTGTATGACCGTGAAATATTGTAATATCGTTCTGGATTTGCTTTTGGATATCGTTTCTGGAAGCGATACAGAAGAACATGTCAAACATCAGGGGTTTGTTTAGTCTAATGATGTTCGATGTGACCTTTGTCCTTAATTCAAATCTTTATTTAGTTTTAGTTTTTCATTAAACCAGGCATGAAGTGTAGGTAAAATATTTATTTCAAAATCACACACATTCAGCAAAAATTACAACGTACAATACAGTACAGATTTCCAAGCTCTGTCCCACTCATAAGAAAATATTCCTTTATTAAAAAATTATATAAATTAATCTCATAGAGTTACAGCTCTTTCAAAAAGCTAAATGAATAGCTTCAATATTGTGCAACAAGTTACAGTATTATTTTTGTCGAAGCAAAAATAAACAAAGCACATGTAGATCGGATTTCATTTGTACTAACTATGCAAAAATAACGTATAAAGTGCAGTTGCAGAACGTTATGAGCTCAAACTCATCCACACACTGATATATTACACACACACACACACACACACACACACACACACACTGATATATGCATCCCGAGGAAGTGCTTCAAACCAAATGAGACAAAATACACACCAAAACATGACACTTGTAACATGTACAATGTAGATTATTGAACTGTTTGTAGATTATCGTACATTAATTGTACTGCTTTTGCAAAGGCGCTATATAAATAAAACGTATCATTATTATTAGTAATATTACAAATAAAAGAAATCTGTTTAAACAGCTTGAAAAGAAAAGCCAGTACTGCACATATTTAGTTGCGTTTGGCTTTGGCGTAACCGGTCAGAAGTAATCTATCACGAGAGAAACATTCGTCAGAGACTGCAAAGAAAAAGATTTTCTTTCTCAGTATTTTTGTATTGTTTTCCGTTACAAAGATCTAAACATTCTTAAAACTGGGGAAGTCTTGTTTCTAAATGAATTGAGAACTATGAAAACTTGTTTCCGCCACAGAATAAAACATTTTAAAAGATAATTGCGACTTTTTATCTCAGAATTGTGAGATATATAGTCACAATTGCGTGATATAAAGTTGCAATTGCGTGATATATAGTCACAATTGCATGATATAAAGTTGCAATTGCGTGATATAAAGTTGCAATTGCGTGATATATAGTCACAATTGCGTGATATAAAGTTGCAATTGCGTAATATATAGTCACAATTGCGTGATATAAAGTTGCAATTGCGTGATATAGTCACAATTGCGTGATATAAAGTTGCAATTGCGTGATATATAGTCACAATTGCGTGATATAAAGTTGCAATTGCGTGATATATAGTCACATTTGCGTGATATATAGTCACAATTGCGTGATATAAAGTTGCAATTGCGTGATATATAGTCCAACGCATTCTCATCCTTTGGCGTCATATAGGTGATGCCATATGACATTTCGTCGAAATCTTACGCACATGGGATCCTTTAGCGTCAATATAAAACGCACTGTTATGGGTAGGTTTAGGTCTGGGGTAGGGTACGGTTATGACGCCTTGGGATCTGCGTCTCATATTCACGCTAAACGATGCCATGTGCGTAAGATTTCAACGAAATGTCCAAAGCGTCACATGTATGACACCAAAGGATGAGAACGGGCTGTATAGTCACAATTGCGTGATATATAGTCACAATTGCATGATATAAAGTTGCAATTGCGTGATATAAAGTCGGAATTTCACGCAATTGTGAGATAAAAAAGTCGCAATTACCTTTTTTATTTTGTATTCTGTGTCGGAAACAGACATCTGCCAATGGAGTCAGAAAAATAAACTTAATTCAAAGGAAAAACAAGACTGTTGTTCTGACCGGCAAATTTTCTCCCTTGTTTTAAGCACTTCATTCTGACTCGAGTCATTTTGCTTCTCGAGTAAATGTCCACTTTCAGACCTTCGCCGGGACGTGTAGCGACACCTGAATCTGTCATGTGGGGTAACCGTGCCAGTGTGCTTCCCTGAGTATTTGAACATCTATAAAAACCCATAATGCTTAGACAGAAAGCCTTGATCAGGTGTTCCAGCAGCAGATAAATAAGAGCACTGCTAGTGTTTGTTCTTTATATATATATATAAAAAAAGTGTTTTTGGTCTATATTGCTGATTTTTCTCTCATGACGACTGTGAGGGGGGTGAATTTTTTTATAACTCATCCGTTTAAATGATATGAAGCCTTAAAGTTCTGCATAATTAAGGGGCGTGGCCTCTTGAGTGACAGGTGGATTGTCTGTTAGCGTCACCTCAGCTAAATCGCCTTTTTGCCCATTTTCCTTTGGGCTTCAAAAATGCTCTTCAGAAACATACGTCCATATTTTTTTCCAGTCTATGATAAAAACCCATAATGCTTAGACAGAAAGCCTTGATTAGAAGGTGTTCCAACAGCAGATAAATAAGAGCACTGCTAGTGTTTATTGTTTATGTGCACCCGCAGGACTCCACGATCATGTCCGGGACGTCGGTCTTCACGATGGTGTGCTGAGAGTTGAAGTAAACCATTGAGAGCGGGCGTCTCTGGATGGGGACGCAGCAGGACGACACGGCGGTGTGGATCCCGTTAGCCTTTAGCTGACTGAAGACGGTGGCGTGAAACGAGGAGGCTATGCCGGGCGACCCCGAGAGATGTTGAGGACACTGTCCCATACAGTAGTTCATGTGGTATCCCTCGGGCGCTATGATCCAGTCCTGCCACTGTATATCACGAAACTTAATGTACAAGTCTTTCTTGCAGCACACGCTCACGTCGTCTCCGCAGCGTAGCGAGCGTTTGCTCAGCGCGTGAGCCGCGGCGTCTTCACGCAAACGCACCTGCGCTACGAGGAACGGCTGGTGTTCGCCGGAAGCGTCGCGGATACACAGGTTTCGCTCGCCGTCTTCGCAGTGAACCTCGAGATTGAGGCGACGCTGGCCTCCGTCTAGAAAGGCTTGTAGGGCAACGGTGACGGGGAACGTGTGCCAGCCGCCCCGCGAGACCTCAACGCTTCTCTGGATTAGCAGTGTGCGATTGTTAGCGCCCGACAGGTAGATCTCAGCGTTCACACGCTCACCTGGACGAGGGGCGTCCGCTGGACGGACGTAGAGCCACAGTGACGACTGAAGAACTTGAACACTGTGGCCTTTCTCCTGGAGGAACTGGAACGATAGACTGGTGGCGAAACCCGGCGAAACCTCGTCATCTGGAGAGAAATCACAGAAGAGCTTAGAAGACGATGGATGGGAAACGTACGACTGCAAACCTGTGGTTGTGGTTATAATTATGATAATAAATCCAAGTGATATGATACCAAATATCTCTATTTTTTTTGGAAGCGAATGACATCGGGAGTTGCATTAAAAATAAGCTATTATTTATGCATGTATATACAGTAATTAAGAAATATTTGCATGTGTATACTGTAAATATAAATATTTTATATATAAATAACACACTTTTCTTAAATATATACATGCATGTGTGTGTATTTATTTATACAAAATAATTATACACAGTTTTCACACATATATTATGTAAACATAAACTTTTATTTTGGATGGGATTAATCATTGCCCAGCACTAATGTCTATATTTTATTATGTCTAGTTATTTTAATACATCAAGTTAAACTAAATAAAAATGAGAACTGTTGCCTTGGCCTTTTTTTTCACTTTTTTTATTTATTTCAAGTAACAATGATGGTTTTAGTTAACTAGCCTATAATATCCCTGTATTGAACACAACTCTAATATTTGAGTTTGTAAGTATATAAATGTTTTATTGATAAAAAAACTTTTTATGCATTTTATAAGCATGCCTTTATGAAGGCACAATAACCCAGCTAGCAAAAATATTTCTAAGAATGTTTTATATTTAAGTTACGCAAATGTTTTAACGTTAGGAACAAAGTTTGTTCATAACTTTGCCTCTGAGAATGTAAAAAAATATTTTCATGATTTGTTATCACAACTTTTTATCTTTTATCAAATCAATTTGGATAATTATTTAGGTTCAGATAACATATGTTGAGTTTCTATTTATTAAACCAATATACTTAATCGTATTAAGTTAACTCCAATTTTTATTTTCAATGAACTCAAAATTGTAAGGCAACCTTTTAACTAACTTTTTTAAGTTAAACCAACTTTTTATTTTGCAGTGCACTGTAAAAAAATTTTTTCATGATTTGTTTTCAAAACTTTTTTTCTTTTGTCAAATCAACTTAAATTATTAATGTGGTTCAATTCGTTCATGTTGGTTTAACTTAAAAAGTGAGTTACCTGGTTGCCTTACAATTTTGAGTTCATTAAAAATAATAAATTGAGTTAATACAATGAAGGATATTGGTTTATTCAACAGAAACTCAAAATATTAAGTTATCTGAACCAAAATAATTAGTTGTGATAACAAATCATGAAAATAATTTTAATGACTCAATTTTTTATTTTCAATGAACTCAATGAACTTTTTTTTTTTACAGCGTGGGTACCAATTAACGCAAATACATTTTAAGAATGTGTCTACATTGTAAAAAAATTGTATTATTTGTTTTCACACCTTTTCTATAATTCACATGGTTCAGATAAAATAATATTTTGAGTTTCTGTTGAATAAACCAATCTCCTTCATTGCATTTAACTTATGAATTAAAAAAAAAAATTGTGAGGCAACCAGGTAACTTACTTTTTAAAGTTAAACCAACCTTTTTTCTTTTTCTTTTTTTTTATGAACATTTTAAGAATGTTTCAATGCAAGTCAGATGTAGGCTACTCACCGACATCAGCGAAGCTCACTATCTCGTACGCCTGGTTATTCGTGAGCGAGTTCGGTAAGTTATTGTCCAGTTCCAGCGTCCCGTCTTGTCTCACGCGCCCCGCGTGCAGTTTCCGGAGCGCGGTCATGAGCGCGGCGCGCGGCACCGCATGCGTGATATTCGGCCTCTCCCGCAGGTGAAGCTTGTTCAGAATCTGTTGCTTCGCGATCTCGATCAGGTATCGTTCCTCCGCGTCCTTCTCCATCGCCGGTATACCGCACGTCGGGCACACGGTGCTGGCCGTGCTCGTGCCCTTCACCGTGAGCGCGCTCAGCACCGCCAGCGTGGACAGCACCGTGAACGCGGACCACGACAACGACTCTGAGAGCATGATGCAAAGTTTTGCTTTGCTCGTTTCACTGGGACTGGTTTGGAGAGAGTGAGCACTAGTGAGTGGCCGCAGAGAGTGAGCACTCAGAAGTGGGGTAATCCATCAAAAGTTGTGACACGTTTAAGGGACGCACCAATGACGGTGTCTGTCACACGTGTGCACGCGCTCGAGGGGAGGGAGGACGGTGGAGGTGAGCGACACACATACACACACACACACACACACACACACACACTGAAGTATAGCTATATATATAGCCCTGCTGGGATTAATCATTAGCGCGAACAAATAAACACACGACACTTACAGTGCCACGTCGAGCCGCAGTCCAAAGCCTCACCTCTGCGCCAGTGACCCGCAACACTGTAACCCTAAACCACTGAACGGTACATATGACGCAATCCAGGCTGTTTCATACGGGGAAACCAGTCCGGTGCAGAGGCTGGAGCCACAGCATCCCATCACTCATCTCTATCTGTGCAGAAACAAACTCTACCAATAGAAGTTCCCAGACCATGCTCTCTTAAAAACAAAGCTTCTTTATTGGTTATTTTAATGAAGAACCTTTAACAACCTTTCCCTTAAGTTGCTCAAAATGTTCTTTATAGTGGAAGTCGCTCTGTAGATTTGTATCCCTTTAAAACTCATCTTTGATCACCAAAATGACTTATTTAAACGTGCCTTTTTCATGATTGAATGTAACTCGACACCCTCGCCTCATTTAGTATGCGCGGTTTATGAATATGCAAATGAGCCCCGCCTCCACGCACTCACTCACTCAGAGATCCACTGGTTGACGATCACACGTTGATCTGATTGGTTACAAGGTCGTTTGTGACGTCAGAAACACCAGCGATTTCAAACCGTGTGTTTGAGACTGTCTTTGGTTCACTGCAGTTTTAAGCAGGAAATACTCAGCAATGCTGTCGACTTATGAATTTACACATGGTGTGTCTTAAAGCGTATTAAAAACACCACATACACACATAAACAACATTAAAAGATGGATTTTCACCACAGGGGGACTTTAAGAACTCACTGAAAGGTTCTTTAGGGGACCAAAATGGTTCATTGCGATGAAAAAAACCTTTGGAGCCTTTATCTGTATCTGACCTGAAAGGGATCCACCCAAAAAAAAAAAAAAAGATTCCAAACATGTTTGAGAAAAAGTTTTTTGTCCATTCAGTGAAAGTCAACGGGGTCCAATGTTGTTTGGTTCCCACCATCCTTCAGAAGAAAGTCAAACATGTAAATTATGTTTGTTGTTGTTGTTGTTGTGAGCCGTCCCTTTAATATTCAATATAATATAGAGAGGTGTGTTCATTTAGCAGATGCGACATTAAAATCACAAGTGCCACAACATTATTTTATTATTTATATTTAGGAAAGAATATTTTTAACAAAAAATTGTGCATTGGATTCAGTGGTTTGGATTGGCTGAGTTCAGATATCATAGTTTAATAGCGTTGGTTCAATAAATGTTTGTGTTTTGTTTGTGTCATGCGTTGTTTAACGACTAACTATGCAATGTCTGATGGCTATTTAATAGGAATTTAATGGTAATCTGTATCACAAGAAATAAATAAAAAAGCAAAGGGAAAAAATATGAATAATATCTTTTTCATCTTCACATGGACAATCATCCTGCGAGAAATCAGAGGATGTAATCGTAAAGTTAAATTTACTTAATTGTTCTTTGGCAAGTTTTTGCACGCATATTTTTTAAGTAAATTTCACATATGGAATGAAGTAAACTCTAATTGAGTTAAGTGAAAGTAATAAAGAAAATATGTAATGTGAACTCAGCTAGTAAAAGGTTGAGTAATGTCTATTTAGCTGAAGTTTCCTTTGCAATACATTTCACTCAGACATTATAATATTGATTTAAACCACACTTTTAAAGTCTATGATTTACTTAGAAACATCTCTGTAATTAATACAACATATCTCATATATCAATACTTGGTAGGCAATACACAGTGACAGTAACATTTGATGGATCGTTTTTGTGTTTGAATGTGAGTCTAAAATTCAAAATGTCACAAAATGGCAAGTTACTAATAACAACAAAAGCAATGATGAAACCGTGTAAATACAGCTGGAAAACAGTTATGAATCAACCTCATTAATTATTCAAGGCCCAGTGCATGATGGGAACACTTGTTGAGTAATTTTACTTAATTTTATAACGTTGATATTTACGCTTTAATTTCTACACGCTTGAATTGAGTACTAATATAGAATTTACTTATTTTTTTAAATTCTTGCCTGAACTCACTTTTTCATTGTTGTTTTTTGTAGTATTTACTTCACCACGAAATTCACTTTTATCAGTGTGCTGCATATCTGTAAATAAGAGAGCTATAAAAACATCTAGAGTTTGTTTAATATTCTTTCATAATGTGCTTTTCATTTTTTGTGCGCCCACTTTTTCCTTTTTTCTTCTTCTTCCTTTTTTTCTTTCCAGTACTTCTCTTTGCTAATCATTTTCAATAGATAAATCGGGCTTCCTTATATTATTTTTCTTGTTGGCTATAGAACTATAACATGTTTATTGTCTGAAAGTTTGTCTGTTTTTGTATCTTGTGTTTGTTAAAAATTGCAACAAAAAAAAACTCAGTGCGCAGGCGCCGTCTAGTGGCCACACGTCATCACTGTTCCCTATGACGACGGGATAATGGATAATGAATGCTGTCATCCCGCTCATTATGACATGGCTTACGTTATATGAGGTGTTGTATTTATAAGTGAATATAAAAAATTTGTAAAAATATTTTTTTTTGCTAAAGTTTACCTCAAATTCTTTGATGGCGCCATATGCACTTTTGAAATTGCATGTATACCTGCAAGCTGCAGAGTTTCAGAAGTTATTTGTCCTGTCCTTCACGTGTTGAAAGTGTTTCCCGATAGCTATTTGTTGGCCACATCAGTAAAGCACGTCCCATTAATGGTTTATTTTGTATTTGAATGTGGAACTTGATCATTTCACACAGACATAACCTCACATTTAAGCTTTTCAAGTTGTTCAAACAACTATTTCGCCACGCACTCTCATCACAATAAAATGGATCACAGATGGACGGATTGTGAAAGATTCACATGTCGTATAATTGATCGGTTTGATTGAGATTGAGAGCGTTCTTTCATCAGACATTTGCTGAAGCTAAATCACAAAACTGCATTAAATCTGATGAAACCACTGAGGTCTATCAGCAATATTTACAGATTACGCAGAGATAAGAGTCTTTCACAAGATCTGACCGTTCTGATGGTCAAAGAAACACTTAGTCCTTTTAATAAAGTCTGCACACAAACAGACAAATTAGCTCATATCAACTAAATTATGCATAAAATGGTCATTTTCATATTGTACACTCTTAAAAATAATTTAGCATTGCCAAATGGAAGAATTTTTTTTTTACTGTGAAGAACATGTTATTAATCTTATATATATATATTTTTTTTTTTTTGTGAGTGTAATCTTAATAAAAATCTTACAATCTTTTTTTTTGTACTATAAAGAACATAAGGATTCCATTGATGTTAAAGATTCTTCATGGATCCATAAAAAAAAACTTTATTTTTAAGAGGGTAAAAAAAAATCTTACATTTTTAAAATGAGAAGTTAAACAAACAAACTTTTCTGACTCTATATTAGAAATACGTTTCCCTGCAAAATGTTGTTTTTCATCTTCTCAGAACTGGACGTTCCAGTTTGATCCAGATCGTAAGGCATCAGTTTGTGACACTGACCCGACCACTAATCCTGGGTTTGCACAAAAACGACCCAACATAGTGAAAATAACCCAACACAATGACCTAATGGGCTCAACTAGTGTTTGAGGAGAAAAATCCATCGATACATTAAAGCTGTGGAGGACACACTAAATATAGGATAAAGGTGAAAGGGAACCGCGAGTTCATTACGTGCTTTATTTGGAACGTTCCTGTCCTGACCTCCGAAAGAAGAAGAAAAATCAACAAGTGACAGATATGGGACACGTGCTGCGATTCAGTCTGACTAAACCAGTGCAACTCTTTTAGGAGACACAAGTTCAGCATTTACAGGTGAAACGCGAAAAATTATAGAATATCGTGCAAAAGTTCAGTAATTCAACTTAAAAGGTGAAACTAATATATTATATAGACTCATTACATGCAAAGTGAGATATTTCAAGCCTTTATTTGTTATAATTTTGATGATTATGGATTACAGCTTCTTAAAACTTTTCACGAATTTGGGGTTTTCATAAGCTATAAGTCATAATATAAGTAATTGAAATATGGTGTGAGAGACCCGGGTTCGAATCCACTGTGAGACACTTAACCCCTAGTTGCTCCAGAGGCGTGCGACCTCTGACATATATAGCAATTGTAAGTCGCTTTGGATAAAAGCATCAGCTAAATGAATAAATGTAAATATAAATGAAATATCTCACTTTGCATGTAATATATTAGTTTCACCTTTTAAGTTGAATTACTGAAATAAATGAACTTTGGCACCATATTCAAATTTTTCGAGTTTCACCTGTATTTAAAATAGAATAGTTTGTAACATTATAAATGTCACATTTGATCAATTTAATGAGTCCTTGCTGAAGAAAAATATTCATTTCTTTAAAAAAAAATTCTTACTAACCTCAAACGGTAGTGTATAATGTTACAAAAGCTTTCTATTTCAGATAATTGCTGTTATTTTGAACTTTCTATTCATTAAAGAATCCTGAAAAAAATGTGTTCAACACTGATAATAATCATAAATGTTTCTTGAGCATCAAATATTAGAGTGATTTCTGAAGGATCATGTGACACTGAAGACTGGAGTAATGATGCTGAAAATTCAGCTTTGATCACAGGAATAAATTACACTTTACTATATATTCACATAGAAAACAGTTATTTTATATTTTAATAATATTTCACAATTTTTACTGTATTTTTAATTAAATAAATGCAGCCTCGGTGAGCAGAAGAGACATCTTTTAAAAACATTAAAAATCTTAAACTTTTGAACGGCACTGTATATTTGTTTATTTATTTATTTATGCAAACTTTTATGTTAGATGCGATTAATCGATTTGACAGCACTAATTTTATTACTTTATACCATAGTCAATATACACCACGTCAAGCCATAAAAACTCACAATATTATTGCTGTAAAATATCAAAGCATAATAGGCCTATGTTAAAAATTAAATTTAAGTTATATGTTTTGTGAAAGTATAAGTATATTTTTTGTAGTATCCAATATTCACCATGCCAGCTACTCACAGTTTTTATTATTAAATAGAATAACATAAAATATTAGCTGTATTGTGAAACTATACGAGTATAATGTATTCATGATCATCACTAATTAACACGTGATAGGATTTTGTAGGGACATTTATGCTGAATCCTATTTAATTTCGCTGTAATAATCTTCCTGAATGAATTGCAACGAAGTAATAAAATCGGTCACATGGTGTCAGTGTTACAGTGTCATTATATATTTAAGTACTGAGTAATATTAAGTTACTACATAGGCTATATATGGTTATGGTAGGATTATGATTTGGTTGAGGGTTAGAACATGTAGGCTAATTATGCATAATTTACTGTAATTACTATGGTAAGTACATGTAACTGTAAGTAGGACAATGTAAAATAAAGCGTTACCATTAAAAAAGAAAGAAAAAGATGCAAAAACAGGCGAAACTGAAACTATGACGACAGCGCCATCTTACGTTCCCCGAAGGCACAAACACATGGAACAGTGACGTAAAGCACAGAAAGAGCCAGTGTTATGCTTCCAATGCTTTATTCCTCTTGTTTTTCCTGGTTGTGAACACGAGAGAGTTTAAATGAGGACTCGCGATGCTTTCAGACGCGCTTGTTTCTCAGACTGAGATTTTATTTTAAAATATATATATATTATGCTTTCAAACTGTACAGAGATGACATTATTGATAGACAACTTTGAATACAATACACCAAATATATCAACAATATGTTCAATGTCACCTGAACATTCAGGATAAGATCAAATGAGGGGTTTTTGTTGATCTTTTTGTGAGGTTCGCGCGTGACGTCACGGCCCCGCCCACTCAGGTTCTGGTTTGATCACTGCGCGCTGTTGACACTCGGAGTCTCCGTGAGCTCGTGCTTGTGGTGGCGATTAAACGGTATTAAGCGACAGCGGGCTGTCGTTATTCGGTTACCGGGGGGTCGGTTTGTGCGGGAGGTGGGTCATCAGTTTTAAACATGTTTTCCTAGCCCATCCTGAGCGATAGTAATGCCCTCACGAGTTCGTGAGGCGGCCGATTGTCATTTTGACTTAGCTCGCGCTCGCTTAGCCGCCACAGGCTAATTAATTAACCGAGAGTGTGAGAAATATTCACTCCACATCATCGAAGGCACTGCAAAAACTCCTCAAAACACCCAGAACGCCGAGTGTCTCCTCGTTTTCAATGAACGCGAGGGATTAACAGGTAAGTGAACGCTTTAAATGGAACAGGTATCGATGTGTGTGTGTGTGTGTGTGTCGTTGTGTATCGCTAGTAAAGATCACGTAAGTCTTCAGTGACAGGATAACGGTTAATTAATTCTCCACTTAAATCACGACTACACCGAGTGACGTGACGTGAAACGGAACGCTCCCGTTCTTTGATTATTCGAACGGCGGTGTTTCAAATATTATTATTAATAATAATAATAAAGAACCCCAGATTGTCAGCTGATCGTGACCACAGATCAGAACACCTGCGTTTAAAGGACCGTTCACACCAAATACTTTAACTATAAAGTTTTAATTATCGTTCTAAATAATGTTCACATCAACGCGAACGATAAAGATGATGGATGGATGCACTTTTTGGGCTTCAAAATCTCAGGGACCATTCAAGCTGGGATCTTCGAAGAGCCAGGATCAGGATATTCTTTAATACAACTTTAACTTTACAGTTTAGTATTGTATAGTTCTATAACTGTAACCATAACGGCACAGAGAAATAATATCATTGGAATCACTTTCATAACGAGTTGTTTTTCCAGCTGATGAACGATAATAACATTGACAGCCAATCAGAATCTCGCAGCTTTAAAAGGTTAGTTCCCCCAAAAATTAAAATTATCCCATAATTCACTCGCCCTCAAGCCATCTTAGGTGTATGACTGTCTTCTTTCAGCCAAACACAATCCGAGTTATATTAAAGAATATCCTGATCCTGGCTCTTCCCAGCTTTATAATGGGAGTGAATGGTGCCTGAGATTTTGAAGCCCAAAAAGTGCATCATCCATCATAACAGTAATCCATAATAAAGTTAATAAAGGCCCTCTGATGCGTTTTTGTAAGAAACACATCCATATTTATAACTTTGTAAACCATAATCACTGACGGAAGAGTGACCTCTGACCTGACGCATGAAGTGCAGAGGATAGAGCAAAACAAAACACTCGTCACGAATTAGAAGTCGAAAACTAATTTTTAAAGAGAAATGTGGGAGGAGCTTGAGTTTGTTGCCTATACTTACGCTAATGCGTCGGGTCAGAGGTCACACAACAATATGGGTTGGTGTGACTGTGAACACTATAGTTATTATTGATATAGTTATCTTTATAGTTATGGTTCTTGGTGTGAACGAACCTAAACGCCCCCTTTAGGCTGGACGTTGGTGTCACATGTCAATGTTTAATGTAAGTCCGTTTAAATATAATAAACTCAGGAATATGTCAATATATTTACCTAGATAGCAGGAAAGCTGTGTTTATAATACCTTTCATAAAGTGCTGTGATAATAACATAACTGTGATACTTTTTTTTATTTTTTTTTTATTTTTTTTACATTTATGCATTTGGCAGATGCTTTTATCCAAAGCGACTTACATTGCATTTCAAGCTACACCTTTGCATTCTTATCAGCTCTTGCTTTGCCTGGGAATCGAACCCATGACCGTGGCGTTGCAAGCACCGACGCTCTACAGTTTGAGTGACAGGAAAGCCACTTACTGATACTTTACTTTACCGGTACTACATTTTCATAAAGGTATATAATGTGAGCAGTGCAACACGCAGCGAGTTACTAAAACAATCTTTGTCAAATATTACACTTGTTTGTTCGCAGTTTGAACGTTCTTCTTGTTTCCATTTGTTTGATTTCAAGATCTGAGGTGAATTATCCATTGTTGCTTTTACAGCTGGAGCTCTAACTGATATTCAGAGTCACATTACACGCTTTTAACATTAAATAAAGCACATAAACAGCGCCTGAGATTATCATCGCTACACTTTGTGTTTGTTGTTCCAGCGTGACGTCGCAGAAAAATAGAAACCGTTTCTAAAATAGATTCGCGTGTCGCGGCTGGCTAGCACAAACACTCTGATTAACATGGAAAAGACGCCTTTAATCAAAGATAAAACTTAGGACACGGACACGATGTTAGGATTTAAGACTCAATAGGTTCATCAAAATGAGAATCAATTAAAATAGAGAATCTAAATTTATGTAATTTATTTGCTTAAAGAATGCAATCAGAATGGAGTTTTATTTATCATGGTAACATTGTTCATATGAGGAATTACACTATGCACAATGCATGTTTTCACCCTAGCAAACGGTTGTTTTGTAGCTTTTATATATATTTATATATATTTTAGGTAACACTTTATTTTACAGTGTCCTTGTTACATGTACTTACCATAGTAATAACACTAAATTATGCATAATTACATGCAACTAACCCTCAACCAAACCCTATAGTAAGTACATGTAGTTGCTTAATATTACTCAGTACCTAAATATATAATTGCACTGTAACAGTGACACCTTAAAATAAAGTGTAACCATGTGTTGTATTGCAGGACTCGAGCTGGTCACCTGCACGGTTGAGAGGGTTGACGTGCTTTAATGTGCACATTGACGCATAACGTGACCATCTGTACGCGTGCGATCTACAGTTTCGCAGTGTGCACTTCATATTTTCAGTAGGACAAGAAGTCAGACAGAAATGAACGTTTGAATTAATGTCCAACAAGTGGCATTTTGCACTAGATTTGTATTTTGAAGAAAGAAATGGTTTGTGTAGATTAAAAATGTGCATGAAGGAGTTTTCCTTGGTTATAGTCTGATTACTGCTTTTGAAACATTTTTAATGTTCTGTAATCAACGTGTCAGATGCTGCTTTTTGACGGCTGACCCGACTTTCTGATATTTACACTGATTTATGTCATAAAAATCAGAAAATTGACTTTACTTGCCCTGGAAAAGTCATGGAAATTTCTCCAGTTAATGCATGTGTGTGGTTTTGACCAGCTCTAATATATAATTCATCTAGGGTTGCACCGATAGGAACATTTTGGCCGATAAGCGATAATTCTTTATATTTAAAAGCCAATAACCGATATATCGGCCGATAAATCCAAATTTTTATATGATTTTTGAAAGCATGAAACAAGTCTCACCATTAAAAGTCGTGTCCCAAGCAAGCACACATTTATAATGTTCTCATTATCATTTTATATAGCTTATATGACAGACTTGCGCTGCACATGTTGCACTTCACTGTATTTTCTTTTTTTTTAAGTGATTCCAATCATATTTCAAGCAATTCATAATCATCATGATGAACAGTGCGCATCTGAAGTGTCTCAGCTGAGGGAAATAATACATTATTTATCGGCTTTAATATATCAGCCAAATTTTCTAATCAGGCCGATAACGATAATATTAAAACTGAACATATATCAGCCGATACCGATACTGTGGCCGATATATCGTGCATCCCTAAATTCATCGACTAGATGCCATTTACACTGATTTATTTGAAAAGCTGAAGATACACACACCTTGCTAATGGAGTTATTTGTATGTTTGTTCGTCAGGCGTGTCGTGTGTAAAGGTGCTTTGAAGCGCTCTGAAAGTCAGTCACTCTTGAATAGGGCTGTCACTTTTGTGAAAAAATCCTGTTCAATTTTTGAGACAAAAGTGTTCATTGAATCGATTGTAAAATCGATTTTCCATGTCTAAAGACGTTTCCATTTTCAACACCAAATACAGGCAAATCCACGGACACCTAACAGGCGTTAGGACGAGTGTAAAGAGGGCGCTTGAGACGCACAAGTCAGCAATATTCCTGATGATTTATTGGCGTGAAGTTTCGTGCACAATGACAAACAGGAGTAGGGATGCATCGATCCGATACTCAGTATCGGTATCGGCTCCGATACTGCCATTTTTGCCGGATCGGGTATCGGTCAGAGGAGGCCGATCCAAATCCGATATTGTGCGTATTATTCTGTGTTATTGTTAAGCCCCACAAAAGGCACAAAAACATTATCAAGTACCATAAAGTTTTCGTGCACTATCTTATAAGTGTTCTGAAGCCATTATATAGTATAATGTGAGATAAAAATTAATATTTAAGTCATTAAATTCAAGACCTCGTAAACTTTTTCCATCCGCTGCGGCTGTCAGTCATTCTCCATTCAGCATTTAACAGCGCGTCGCGTTCTGTTACGACAGGCAACACGATGAAACTCTCCAAGATCAAGATGATTCAATGTTACTATTATTATTCTTGATCTGTAGATAAAGGTCTATGGTTTAGCATAAAACAACTTTATATTGCTGGACTTTATTGCTGTAACTAAATCATGTTACTTTCTACCGGGCGTCTGTTAGATCGCAACAGAGTAGCCTAGAGTCAGAGAGCACTATAATTGTTCTTCACGCGCACAGTAACTGAAATTTAAAACTGTTAAAAGAAAAGGCTCAATAAACGATTGCATAGATACTGTGTATAATACACTACGCATCGATATGTCTTTCCTTTGTGCTTTGAACTGTTCAATGCGGATTCTGCGCGCTGTGACTCCGTGTTGCTTCAAGCGCATCATTCTGCGCTCGGGATGCGCATAAGCGCTGTGTGCCGCACTGTATTGGATCCTTTCATAATCATATAATACTACTTTTGCGCAATGAAAGATTATTAATAGCCTTTCTTGTTCTGTCCTATCTATGATATGTTGCTGCCTCATTAAACAGCTGTGCTATACATTTAAAACATGTCTCAATTTATAGTAGCCTAGCCATAGGCTAGGCCCTATATATAATAATTTATCTTTTTGATTTTTGTTATCTTGTTTTTCATGAATGTATTTTACAACAATACAAAGAGCAATGTGTAATGTTTGACCAGATTTAGTGTTACACTTATTGTCTCTTATTTGTTCCCCTAAATTTTCTTCACTAAATGTTCAGATTTTATACAATTATTGTGCACTCATGATTTTTCTAGACTAAATTGCACTGCTGAATTATCCACTAATCTAGTTTATTATAGCATTTTTGTCACAGATTATGATCATATATTTTTTGGATTTGTTGTTTTTCTTTAAAATTAAGTTGTCTGTGTTAAGTAGATTGTGTTTAACACACAAAAGAGTGATTATCAGTTCAACACACAGAGTTATAGAAATTCTACTTGATTTAAAAAAAAACTGCACTGGTATCGGATTGGTATCGGTATCGGCCGATACTCAGAATTTTGGGATCGGATCGGATCGGTTTTGAAAAAGCGGTATCGTTGCATCCCTAAACAGGAGCGCAACATTCAGGGATGGAGATTAACTCCCTCGAACCGCCAAATGCGGGGATAAATGAACTTTGGCGAGTAACGCTGTCAAATCACGAGCCAATCTGGCGTGTTTCTGTGTTTACTCACTTTGCTGGGGAAGTTCGTGGAAGACAAATCTGCGCAGATTTAGCGCAAATACGCAACTCGTGATCCTCATGATATATTAATACAGCGTATTATGCAGAATCTGCTCATATCTGGCTTACTTGAACACACACGTCACTACGCAACACATAACGGCGCGCTTGTTCACTAGCATTGAAGTAATAGCGAATATTAAAAAGCATTTGGTGAACAGAAAAGACATTGTTATTTTCCAACATCCTACATGATCTGTGTCCTGTATTGATCTGTCCATTTTACATTTTTGGTCAAAAATAAATAAATAAAAAATTAGTTTTTGAAACTTGTGTTGGTTGGTCTGATCGATTGTGCAATCGATTTTCGAACGTAAAGTGTCAGGCCTACTCTTGATTTGTGTCTTGATTGGTGTAAGATTGTGTCTTTCTTCAGGAGAATAGCTGATATCCAGCAGTGTGATGTGATCCGTGTCGTTAGTTTGTGATTTTCACGCTGATTTGAACAGCCAGATTGTCCTGAGAGTGTTGTGGTCAAGATGTTCTGTTCCTGTTGTGGCTAATACAGTAGATTGGGGCAGTTGTTTTAGTAAATGAGTGCAGGAATGGGAAATCAATCTTTGCTAAATTATTCATGAGTACAGAAACGTTTAATCATCAGCGTTGAAGTCCTGTTGGCCCTGTTCTGAAGGGTTTGATCTACAGTCACTTGCTATAATCACTGATTGTCAGTGTTTTGAGGAGGTTTGCATTTGTTAGATGATTAAAAACATGAGATGCTTAATGGATGCCAGTGTTTATAATATAAATACTAAAGCAATGTCCTGTAGAAAACCAATGATATGTGTCTTGTAAATCGTTTTTTATTTAATTGTATATGTGCTGCTATGTACTTGCATTCACTTCTTAGTATATTTGACTGTTTCATGATGATTCTGAATCTAAAAATTGGTTTATTCTGACGTTCGAGTGAACGAACGGTTCATATTTCATCTCAACTTGAACTATTTCGTAAACTTGAGCGACGTTCTTGAATGAATTGCACACCGGTTTGTTATTATGGGGACATCGGCCGTGTGATTGGTTGCTTTAAATGTCAATCAGACGTCCTCTTGGGCGGCACAGCTTCATAATGACCCGAAAATATTAAAAAACTTCTCATAATAACATAAAAGATCGCTAATGTTGTTTTGTGCCATTGCTTTGGCAAAGTATCTGTCAAACGAACTAACATCAAAAGCACAACGTGGCTTTTTGCCCTCAATTAATTACAGAAGACTGTGATCTAATGAAATAACTATATAGTCTAGGGATGCACCAATATAAACATTTACTGATTACTGATAATTCTTTATATATGAAAGCCGATAACCGATAATTCTTTAGGCTATATATGAAAGCCGATAACCGATAATTCTTTATATTTGAAAGCCGATAACCGATAATTCTTTAGGCTATATATGAAAGCCGATAACCGATAATTCTTTAGGCTATATATGAAAGCCGATAACCGATAATTCTTTATATTTGAAAGCCGATAATTCTTTAGGCTATATATGAAAGCCGATAACCGATAATTCTTTATATTTGAAAGCCGATAGCCGATATATTGGCCGATAAATCTAAATCCAAATTTTTAGGCTATATAATTTTTGAGAGCCTGATTACAAAAACATTAAAAAGACATTAAAAGCCGTGTCCCAAACACAAAATTATAATTTTATGTAGCCGATATGACAGACTTGCGCTAGACATGTTGCACTGAACTGTATTTTCCTTTTTGAAGTGATTTTCAGTCATTTTTCAAGCAATTCATAATCATCATGTTGAATAATCCATTATTTATCGGCTTAAATATATTGGACAAATTTTCTTATCAGGCCAATAACGATAACATTAAAAATGAACATACACTCACCGGCCACTTTATTAGGTACACCTGTCCAACTGCTCGTTAACACTTAATTTCTAAGCAGCCAATCACATGGCGGCAACTCAGTGCATTTAGGCATGTAGACATGGTCAAGACAATCTCCTGCAGTTCAAACCGAGCATCAGTATGGGGAAGGAAGGTGATTTGAGTGACTTTGAACGTGGCATGATTGTTGGTGCCAGAAGGGCTGGTCTGAGTATTTCAGAAACTGCTAATCTACTGGGATTTTCACGCACAACCATCTCTAGGGTTTACAGAGAATGGTCCGAAAAAGAAAAAACATCCAGTGAGCGGCAGTTCTGTGGGCGGAAATGCCTTGTTGATGCCAGAGGTCAGAGGAGAATGGCCAGACTGGTTCGTGCTGATAGAAGGGCAACAGTGACTGAAATAACCACTCGTTACAACCGAGGTATGCAGCAAAGCATTTGTGAAGCCACAACACGCACAACCTTGAGGCGGATGGGCTACAACAGCAGAAGACTCCACCGGGTACCACTCATCTCCACTACAAATAGGAAAAAGAGGCTACAATTTGCAAAAGCTCACCAAAATTGAACAGTTGAAGACTGGAAAAATGTTGCCTGGTCTGATGAGTCTCGATTTCTGTTGAGACATTCAGATGTTAGAGTCAGAATTTGGCGTAAACAGAATGAGAACATGGAACCATCATGCCTTGTTACCACTGTGCAGGCTGGTGGTGGTGGTGTAATGGTGTGGGGGATGTTTTCCTGGCACACTTTAGGCCCCTTAGTGCCAATTGGGCATCGTTTAAATGCCACGGCCTACCTGAGCATTGTTTCTGACCATGTCCATCCCTTAATGGCCACCATGTACCCATCCTCTGATGGCTACTTCCACCATGTCACAAAGCTCTAATCATTTCAAATTGGTTTCTTGAACATGACAATGAGTTCACTGTACTAAAATGGCCTCCACAGTCACCAGATCTCAACCCAATAGAGCATCTTTGGGATGTGGTGGAACGGGAGATTCGCATCATGGATGTGCAGCCGACAAATCTGCGGCAACTGTGTGATGCCATCATGTCAATATGGACCAAACTCCCTGAGGAATGCTTCCAGCACCTTGTTGAATCTATGCCACGAAGAATTGAGGCAGTTCTGAAGGCAAAAGGGGGTCCAACCCGTTACTAGCATGGGGTACCTAATAAAGTGGCCGGTGAGTGTATATCAGCCGATACTGATATATCGTGCATCTCTAATATAGTCTTTTTGTGCTGTATGTTACTTATGAAATATTCATTTTATTTTATTTTACAGTGCATTTGTTTTTACGACATATAGGCTATTACTGTCATAGAACTAATAATAACATTTGGCTTCCTAAAACACCAGTGTGACTGTATAACACACCGTTATTATTGTATTATTGTATCACAAACATAAGCTGGTGTGTGGTGGGCGTTCTGGCGCAATATGGCTGCCGTCGCATCATCCAGGTGGATGCTGCACACTGGTGGTGGTTGAGGAGATTCCCCCTTCTATGTCAAGCGCTTTGAGTGCCAAGAAAAGCGCTATATAAATGTAATGAATTATTATTATTATTATAATATTCCGTTGCATATTGACTAAATATATTCTGTTCATTTTTACATTCTGTACCTATTCTTTAAGACAATAAAGCACTTGGACACACACAACAAACTCATAATTACAGCTTCAGAAGTGGGAAGTAGGAAATATCTGATGATAGCGCAGCATAAATCATAATACAGAGCCATAATCGTGATGGGTTACATCTCTGATTAATTATGCAGCTCTACTCTCAGTTATAAATACGAGTGAAGTACGGTCGATTCGGTTTAAAATCTATTCTGTAGATCTATTCCCCCCAAAAAAACATGTAGATTCTGTCTGGGATGTTCTGGAAAATTAATTATTGTTAATATTGCAGTGTCGTAACGCACCTCTCTGCTGCACGTACATATCAACATTTAATAACATTAAAATCAATAGTTGTAACTGTAGGCTATTATTTAACAGGTCTGAGCTAACATGAACTAACAGCTGTATTTTTGTTTTAACTAACTTCAATAAAGCATAATAATAACTTCTGTAAGCAAATGTAGCTCTTGTGTTGATGCATTAACTAACGAGACGTTGTAAAGTGTTACTTATTATTCTTTATATTTCTTTTGCAATTTAATCTGTTTGAAACATTTTTTTATAACCTCACTTAAGGACGTATTTAGTAAGATTGTGCCTGAAAAGGTTTATATCATATGTTAATTTAAAAAAAATCTTGTATTTAATATGACTTGCTGTTTTTAAATTTTTATTTATTTATTGTATTTATATGATATTTGTATTTTTGTAATTTAATTTTTGCCATGAAAATAGCCTGACATGGCACTAAATAAAACTGTATCTGTTTACTTTATACATTTTTGTGTATTGCTTTATTGTATTTAAATGTTCAGTTCTTTTAGTTACAAGAAAAAGTTATTAAACCTGTGATATATATATATATATATATAGTATGACAACACTTTTTTGCAACTTATTTCAATATCGTGAAAATACCGTGATAAAAGCTTCAGCAATTATTATTATATTGTATACTGTATATATACTGCATTTGTGCTCTTACAGTTAATATATTTATATTATTAGATAATCATTATTTTTCTATGCATTGAGTCTATAATATGCCGTTTAATAACCCCTTTCCCCTCAGCCGAGTGGAGAGAACAAGCCCAGATCTTTTGCCCAGTTGTGTGTCTAAAGTTGTGTGTTTATGGACTGTAATGCGGCTCGAAGTGAAACTCGTTTGGCGCAGTCCTCCCACGTATGAGATGGCGGGTGTTCGGTCATATTTAGCTGGAAGGGCTTCTGTAATATTGATAAGGAGTCGTCGTATCACGATGCGTTGTGGACCTGAACATGGATCCGGCCTGTGTGTGTGTGTGTGGTCCATCTTGTGTTCGTTTTGCAGCAGCACAGTCAGTATGCTGTGTGTTTTTTTTCTTGCGAGATTTGAAGAGCTATTTATAGACTAGCATGAGCATGTGCTTCCCTCCCTTTCTCTCGTTCACTCGCTCATCTTTTCCTCCCAGATCCACGAGGCCATTAGATTCTCCTTCCTCATCGCACACCTTTCTTCCTCTAATTCCCGCTTTTTCTTTTCATCTGTTGTTGTTTTGTCCTCATGTTCTGTTTCCTCAGCTCTTTCCCTCGGTGTGGTTCCTCGCTGCTTTCGCACGACCGTTCCTCCCTCCTTCCCTGTGGATTTCTGCTTGTGAATTATTAATGGTTGCTGGATGGCAGTGACTGGGAGCAACGCTGAGATTCAGAGCTCTTACGGAGGATAATCATCAGTTTTCTGCCATGAGACGGGACAGGGAATGAGACATGACCGTAGACAGAGACGGGGACACCACCATGTTGTGTGTGTGTGTGTGTGTGTGTGCAAAACTACACACTTTCAAAAACTAGTTGGTTTTAAATAGTGATGCACCAAAACAAATAAAAGCCCAAGTTTATGTTTTCCACAGTGTAGTTTCACTTTAAAGTAGGGCTGTCAATGTTAACGCATGCGATCATTTCAAAGTCCCCCTGTAGTCAATAACTTTATCCTTTAAAACTCACCAAAATTACATATTTAAATGTTTTTTAATAAAAAATTCTTACTGCTTTAAAATATCTTGAATGTAACTCGACACCCTTGCCTCATTTAGTATGCGCGGTTCTATGAATATGCAAATGAGCCCCGCCTCCACTCACTCACTCAGCTCAGAGATCCACTGGTTGACGATCACACGTTGATCTGATTGGTTACAAGGTCGTTTGTGACGTCAGAAACAACGCACGGTTTTTCGTCAATGATTTCGGCAAAATTTGTGCATTTTTATTTTTTAAAAGAATAGTCATCGTGTATTTCCAAGCTGTTGTTTTGTTTGTTGGAGCACAAAAGGTGAAGTTTAGAAGACCTTCTTGCAGATCTTTTCCAGACAGCAACAGTTTTTAGTCTGTCAAGCTCCAAAACAAGGTAAAGAAACGCAGTAAAACACCATAAAAGTGTCTGTATTCCAGACTTTCACAGATCTGTAAACCTTTGAGCTGAAAGTGCTGTGCAAAAATTCTTCAAAACAATAAAAAATTTCAATTCAAATCACATTTATTTGTATAGCGCTTAACACAAAACACATCGTTTCAAAGCCGCTTTACAGAAAAGTCCACGTTACAATTTAGAGTCAAACTGTCTAAGTTATGCATGTACATAAACAAATCAAAGTTAGCTAAAAATGTATTAAATTCAATCATATATGCCCAAAAATGCATTTAAACAATGTAACAATTTAAGGCAGAAACAATTGAAGTAATGAACTTGTTTGTCAACAAATGATGATGACAGAAAACCGTAGCATTGACAGAAACTCTTCAGGATGAGGCGCGAGTAGGACGGGTTGTTTCCATCAGTAACGTCAGCCCTGTTTCTGGAGATGGACAGTAAACGCAACACACACAGACAGCACAAACATGCACGCACATCTCCAGTTTCTATTGATCTGCGATAAAGCGTTACGCTGACCGGTGTTCTGTGACAGCACACCTACTCCTTCCCAGCTGGCTTTGCTTCGATGCAGATTTCACATCAGTGACCCACTAAACACATTGATTGACTGATTGATATGACGGCAATGCTTTTACAAACATTAATAGTGCAGGTCATTATGTTCTGTTCATTCTTTGTTCCATCCAGAAGATGACACAGTTATTGCACCCACAACATACACTTTCTCTCATACAAATTACATTTTGGCTGATACCGATAATAACCGATAATTCTTTATATTTGAAAGCCGATAACCGATATATTGGCCGATAAATCTAAATCCAAATTTTTTTATAATTTCTGAGAGCCTGATTACAAAAACAAAAGTCTCACCATTAAATCCACGTCCCAAACACACAATTATTATGTTCCCATGATCATTTTATGTAACCGATATGACAGGCTTGCGCTGCACATGTTGCACTTTCCTGTATTTTCCTTTTTTTTTGAAGTGATTCAAATCATATTTTAAGCAATTTAAAACCATCATGTTGAACAGTGCGCATCTGAAGTGTCTCAGCTGGAGGAAATAATACATTATTTTTCAGCTTTAATAAATCTGCCTAATTTTCTTATCAGGTCGATAACGATAACATTAAAAATCAACATATATCGGCCGAAACCGATCACAAATCATACATCCCGTATACAAATATATTATTTTTAACCTATAATGTGGAAGAAACCGGTATGTTTGTCAAATACACATGTTCATCTGTCTAGCATAAGTGTTGTTGAGTTTCTCATCAGTGCATTTGCGCTGTTTGAGAGTGAATGAGTGAGGAGGGAGGATGAGTAAATGAGCGCATGCTCACTCAGAGAGAGAGAGAGAGAGAGAGATCGGCTGTGCTTCATTCAGAAAAAGCAGGGGGGCGTCAGAAACGAAGCGAGAGAAAACTAAGCGGAGAGGTGGAGAACTGTCTGTTCTCTGTAAGAGAAACTGAAATGCGCTCGGCGGTGCACCTAATGATGCGGGGAGATCAGCGATAAATCAGCCAATATAGTAAGCTGTGTGTGTGTGTGTGTGTGTGTGGTGCATATGCGCAGGCATGCATGCATGTGAAAAGTCTGAGTAAAGGGCTGCTTATGAGTGCATTCGGGCGATTTTAAAATCACACTGAATCGTTCTGCTTATGACTAAACCATCAGGTGCATTATGGGAAATGTAGTCCATAAGCCGAGACTGGTGAAAATGGGTCAGAGAGTTTAGAAGAAATGTGCTGAAGTTTCTTGTAAAAAAAAAAAAAAAAAAAGCATTGACGTGTGAAGCTGAGCTGTTCAGTCTGCTTTCAGAAAAGCCGCAGATTTCTGACACTCTTGCGGTGGGTTTTGACATCATTCACTGACGTCAGGTCAGTGGACACGTTAGAGGGGAATGAGGCGTTCTTGCACGCAAGTGAATGTTAATTGTTTCGCTTGAATGATGCTAGAAAGCATTTCTTGCATGCCGAATCGTTCTTGTGAATGTTTGCATTTTAATGCAATGCTTCACGTATATCTGTAGAAGTGCATGTAGATGAGTGACAGGCTTCAGTGTGGGTCAGTCGGTCGTGGGTGTGTGTGTGTGTGTGTGTGTGTGTGTGTGTGTTGAAAGCGATCCCCGTCTGCCCACTTGCGTAGAGGTCGATAAAGAGAGTGTATTTGCTGAGGTAATGAGGAATTCCCTTTCACTGTGTCCTTGCCTCCTCGTCACCCACGCCGGGGGTGAATCTCTGCTGGAGAGAGAGACGTCATTGATGTCACACCGATGAGAGATGTGTGTTAGAGCGAGGACATCAGGAGGCGGCGCAGGGGAGATTCACAAGAACTTTGTTCATAAAGAAACTGAGATTTAAAGGGATAGTTCACCCAGAAATAAAAATTCTGTCATTCACTCACCCTCCAAACCCGTAAGACGTTCGTTCATCTTTAAAACACAAATGAAGATATTTTAATGAAATCTGATGGATTTCTGTTCCTCTATTGACGGCTACACAACGGACACTTTGAAAACTTCATAAAGAGATCGTATAACTAATCCATTATGAATCGAGTGGTTTAGTCAAGTTTCTGAAGAGACTCGTTCGCTTTATATGATGAACAGTTTTAATTTAGGCTTTTATTCACATATAAACATTCATCAACGCACACATCAGATATGGTAAAGCTCAAGCATGCTTGTTTGACGTGCAAGAGCCAATGAGATTCATCTCGTGTTACGCATCACGTTTGAGCTTCTCAAGAACCAATGAGATTAATCTCGTGTTGCGCATCACGTTTGAGCTTCTCAAGAACCAATGAGGTTCATCTCGTGTTACGCATCACGTTTGAGCTTCTCAAGAGCCAATGAGGTTCATCTCGTGTTACGCATCACGTTTGAGCTTCTCAAGAACCAATGAGGTTCATCTCGTGTTACGCATCACGTTTGAGCTTCTCAAGAAACAATGAGGTTCATCTCGTGTTGCGCATCACGTTTGAGCTTCTCAAGAACCAATGAGGTTCATCTCGTGTTACGCATCACGTTTGAGCTTCTCAAGAACCAATGAGATTAATCTCGTGTTGCGCATCACGTTTGAGCTTCTCAAGAACCAATGAGGTTCATCTCGTGTTACGCATCACGTTTGAGCTTCTCAAGAACCAATGAGATTAATCTCGTGTTGCGCATCACGTTTGAGCTTCTCAAGAACCAATGAGATTAATCTCGTGTTGCGCATCACGTTTGAGCTTCTCAAGAACCAATGAGGTTCATCTCGTGTTACGCATCACGTTTGAGCTTCTCAAGAACCAATGAGATTAATCTCGTGTTGCGCATCACGTTTGAGCTTCTCAAGAACCAATGAGGTTCATCTCGTGTTACGCATCACGTTTGAGCTTCTCAAGAGCCAATGAGGTTCATCTCGTGTTACGCATCACGTTTGAGCTTCTCAAGAAACAATGAGGTTCATCTCGTGTTGCGCATCACGTTTGAGCTTCTCAAGAACCAATGAGGTTCATTCTCGTGTTACGCATCACGTTTGAGCTTCTCAAGAGCCAATGAGGTTCATTCTCGTGTTACGCATCACGTTTGAGCTTCTCAAGAGCCAATGAGGTTCATCTCGTGTTACGCATCACGTTTGAGCTTCTCAAGAACCAATGAGGTTCATCTCGTGTTGCGCATCACGTTTGAGCTTCTCAAGAACCAATGAGGTTCATTCTCGTGTTACGCATCACGTTTGAGCTTCTCAAGAGCCAATGAGGTTCATTCTCGTGTTACGCATCACGTTTGAGCTTCTCAAGAGCCAATGAGGTTCATTCTCGTGTTACGCATCACGTTTGAGCTTCTCAAGAGCCAATGAGGTTCATTCTCGCGTTACGCATCACGTTTGAGCTTCTCAAGAACCAATGAGGTTCATCCTCGTGTTACGCATCACGTTTGAGCTTCTCAAGAGCCAATGAGGTTCATCTCGTGTTACGCATCACGTTTGAGCTTCTCAAGAGCCAATGAGGTTCATCTCGTGTTACGCATCACGTTTGAGCTTCTCAAGAACCAATGAGGTTCATCCTCGTGTTACGCATCACGTTTGAGCTTCTCAAGAACCAATGAGGTTCATCTCGTGTTACGCATCACGTTTGAGCTTCTCAAGAGCCAATGAGGTTCATCTCGTGTTACGCATCACGTTTGAGCTTCTCAAGAGCCAATGAGGTTCATTCTCGTGTTACGCATCACGTTTGAGCTTCTCAAGAACCAATGAGGTTCATTCTCGTGTTACGCATCACGTTTGAGCTTCTCAAGAGCCAATGAGGTTCATCTCGTGTTACGCATCACGTTTGAGCTTCTCAAGAGCCAATGAGGTTCATCTCGTGTTACGCATCACGTTTGAGCTTCTCAAGAGCCAATGAGGTTCATCTCGTGTTACGCATCACGTTTGAGCTTCTCAAGAACCAATGAGGTTCATCTCGTGTTACGCATCACGTTTGAGCTTCTCAAGAGCCAATGAGGTTCATCTCGTGTTACGCATCACGTTTGAGCTTCTCAAGAGCCAATGAGGTTCATTCTCGTGTTACGCATCACGTTTGAGCTTCTCAAGAACCAATGAGGTTCATTCTCGTGTTACGCATCACGTTTGAGCTTCTCAAGAGCCAATGAGGTTCATCTCGTGTTACGCATCACGTTTGAGCTTCTCAAGAGCCAATGAGGTTCATCCTCGTGTTACGCATCACGTTTGAGCCTCTCAAGAGCCACTGAGGTTCATCTCGTGTTACGCATCACGTTTGAGCTTCTCAAGAACCAATGAGGTTTATTCTCGTGTTACGCATCACGTTTGAGCCTCTCAAGAGCCAATGAGGTTCATCTCGTGTTACGCATCACGTTTGAGCTTCTCAAGAGCCAATGAGGTTCATCCTCGTGTTACGCATCACGTTTGAGCCTCTCAAGAGCCAATGAGGTTCATCTCGTGTTACGCATCACGTTTGAGCTTCTCAAGAACCAATGAGGTTCATCTCGTGTTGCGCATCACGTTTGAGCTTCTCAAGAACCAATGAGGTTCATCTCGTGTTGCGCATCACGTTTGAGCTTCTCAAGAACCAATGAGGTTCATTCTCGTGTTACGCATCACGTTTGAGCTTCTCAAGAACCAATGAGGTTCATTCTCGTGTTACGCATCACGTTTGAGCTTCTCAAGAACCAATGAGGTTCATCTCGTGTTACGCATCACGTTTGAGCTTCTCAAGAACCAATGAGGTTCATTCTCGTGTTACGCATCACGTTTGAGCTTCTCAAGAACCAATGAGGTTTATCTCGTGTTGCGCATCACGTTTGAGCTTCTCAAGAGCCAATGAGGTTCATCCTCGTGTTACGCATCACGTTTGAGCTTCTCAAGAACCAATGAGGTTCATCCTCGTGTTACGCATCACGTTTGAGCTTCTCAAGAACCAATGAGGTTCATCTCGTGTTACGCATCACGTTTGAGCTTCTCAAGAACCAATGAGGTTTATCTAGTGTTGCGCATCACGTTTGAGCTTCTCAAGAACCAATGAGGTTCATCTCGTGTTGCGCATCACGTTTGAGCTTCTCAAGAACCAATGAGGTTTATCTAGTGTTGCGCATCACGTTTGAGCTTCTCAAGAGCCAATGAGGTTTATCCTCGTGTTACGCATCACGTTTGAGCTTCTCAAGAGCCAATGAGGTTCATCCTCGTGTTACGCATCACGTTTGAGCTTCTCAAGAGCCAATGAGGTTCATCCTCGTGTTACGCATCACGTTTGAGCTTCTCAAGAACCAATGAGGTTTATCTCGTGTTGCGCATCACGTTTGAGCTTCTCAAGAACCAATGAGGTTCATCCTCGTGTTACGCATCACGTTTGAGCTTCTCAAGAACCAATGAGGTTCATCTCGTGTTGCGCATCACGTTTGAGCTTCTCAAGAACCAATGAGGTTCATCTAGTGTTGCGCATCACGTTTGAGCTTCTCAAGAACCAATGAGGTTCATCTCGTGTTGCGCATCACGTTTGAGCTTCTCAAGAACCAATGAGGTTCATCTCGTGTTGCGCATCACGTTTGAGCTTCTCAAGAACCAATGAGGTTCATCTCGTGTTGCGCATCACGTTTGAGCTTCTCAAGAACCAATGAGGTTCATCTAGTGTTGCGCATCACGTTTGAGCTTCTCAAGAACCAATGAGGTTCATCTCGTGTTGCGCATCACGTTTGAGCTTCTCAAGAGCCAATGAGGTTCATTCTCGTGTTACGCATCACGTTTGAGCTTCTCAAAAGCCAATGAGATTAATTCTCGTGTTACGCATCACAGATAAATGTATCACAATAAGACCAGTAATATGCATAAAAAAATACGGTCAGTTTTGTTTCATGCTGAATTTAATAATGCAAGCTTGTTTTGGCCAATATTTACGACGTCACTTGATTTTAAGTTGGCAGCAAAATCATTGTGAGTTTTATTGTGAATATTCGTTATATCACAAAAACAAGCATGTTCCCCTGCAGAGCCCGAACCCTCGGTGTGCTTCTCCACCTGAGCCTCACACAAACACACGCAGGTTATTTTTGAACACCGTGTGCCAGAACAGAGTGTCAGTGAGGGAGAGAAACAAAGAGCGAGAGAATCCTCAGCAGAGATGGGAATAAAGCGAGAGAAATGGAGACTGCACAGCGCTGCTCTACTGAATAAAGTATCTGTGTCTATAAATAACACGCAGCGCTCAGAGACTGTTATTTAGCCACATTTTCCCTCCTCATCCTGTAACGGTGATTTGATCATTCGCCTTTTCATTTTTCAGCACGCACGGTCTCTATTATTAAGGAACAGAGCGTTTGTTTGGAAATTATTCACGTTTGTTAATTGACACGTACACAACTGTTTGTTTCTGAAACCTGTAGCATTAAGTAGGGCTGCATGATTAATCGATATAAACCTGAAATCGTGATATGGCTTAGTGCGATTATCAAGTGGCAATCGCTGCATTTCAATTAAATGAATATATGCGTTGCGTGTTTCAGAGTGAAGCGCAGCGCTGTTTATTTACACATGATCCAGTGTCTCTGAGCGACTCGGTTCACAGTAAATGCTGCTTGTTTGGGTCGATATAACATGCATTTCAAAAAACACAACATGCACTAACCTTCTTACATACGTTATGTTTCTAGGTTATAGCTAAAGAAACACACATTTGACCTGTAATATTTTAATGTGTAAATTATTTTCTGTAGAGTTCGTTCTGTAGAACAGCTCATTTTAACATATTCATATTTATATATTTATTTCATTTAGCACATTTCTGTTCAGGACTATTTTACTTGTTGTTTGTTTTTAATCCCAGTATTCATTATAAAAATATCGGTTGAATAATCGGTTATCGGCATGTACGGTCAAACCTAAATATCGGTATCGGTAAAATCCACTATCGGTCGACCTCTATTATTATTTTATGATATTTGATTTTTTGGCATTATTACTTTATTAATATTATGTATGTGTGTATGTATATATATATATATATATATATACACTACCGTTCAAAAGTTTGGGGTCGGTACGATTTTAAATACTTTTAAAAGAATTCTCTTCTGCTAACCATGGCTGCGCTTATTTGATTAAAAATACAACAAAAATCAGTTATAGTATTAAATATTATTGCAGTGTAAATCAGCTGTTTTCTGTGTGAATATATAGTAAAGTGTAATTTATTCCTGTGATCAAAGCTGAATTTTCAGCATCACCAGTGTCAGTGTCTTCAGTGTCAAATGATCCTTCACAAATCAGTATAATATGAGGATTTGATGCTCAAGAAACATTTATGATTATTATCAATGTTGAAACAGTTGTTGATCTGTCAGTTGTACAGTTTTTTTTTTTTTTTTTTTTTTTGATGAATAGGAAGTTCAAAAGAACAGCATTTGTTTGAAATAGAATCTTTTGTAACATTATAAATGCCTTTACTGTCCTGGATAGCTAAAAGTATTGATTTCTTTCCTCCAAAAAATAAAAATAAAATTCTCACTGACCCCAAACTTTTGAACGGTAGTGTATATATATATATATATATATATTAGGGCTGTCAAACGATCGCATCCAAAATAAAAGTTTGTGTTTACATAATATATGTGTGTGTACTGTGTATAATTATTTTTAATACATAAATACCCACACATGCATGTGTATTTAAGAAATATTTGCATGTATATACTGTATATAGACTGAATGTAGCCTATATATAATGTATATTTTATATAAATATAAACATTTTATATATAAATATTTATTTTCTTAAATATATACATGTGTGCCTTTTATATACAAAATAATTATACACAGTACACACACATATATTATGTAAACACAAATTTTTATTTTGGATGCGATTAACCATGATTAATCGTTTGACAGCCCTATATATATATATATATATATAATTGTTCTTTATTTAGTACTATTATTATTATTATTATCATCATTTATTTTATTTTTTTGGGAGGCAAATTGTGTAACCCGGAAATCTGGAGCTTTTTCCCCTTCAAAAGCACATTTTAAATAGCATTTTTTAAATTAGAAATATCACAATTCGATCACAAGCACCACTCACAATTTCCTCAAACAATTTACAAATGTGGATCAGTATTAGACCTGCAGGACAGTTGCCTGAACAGATCAAGAGATACAAATACAAATAGATACAATTTTTTTAATATGTAGTAAATTGCACACTGGTCTAAAGAAAGGCCTGTATAATTAAAATGACTAGTCAATTTAGTCTTCCATCATGACAAATCCACACAATCCCCCATTTATTGATGACATTTCCCCCAAGTTAACCATGTTTTCTTTTCTCTGAACTCATTTTAATACATTCAAATTAAAACCCTGCACACTCTCCACCATAATCCATGCAGAAAATGTGTTAAAACGGCATGGCTCCGTCCCGGCCCTCATGAATATTAATGAGATGAGTTCGTTTTGAATGACGCGTAGAACAGCTGACGGATTGTGAAGAGCTGAGTTGCTCGACATATTGCTCGTGACTCAAGCAGCTTCTGACAACGGCACGCAAGATGGCGAGCGCTGAGTCAACATGTTCTCCGAAAATAAATATTTAGCCTTTTGTTGTGTTGTTATCGAGCTGTGACAGAAATTACCCTGCTCTTATTTAGCTCAATACACTGAATATCATTCTGGCCTGGAGACCAATTGTGTCTCATTTGCAACATGCCGCACAATCCGGTCCGTCTATATTCATCTCGGCTGTCGTGATCGAACCGCTGAGTGCAACTTTACTTTCAGACTCTGATTGCTCTATACGTGGACGTTGGTCTAGAAGACGAGAAGCCGAATGAGGACCATTAACCCTTTAAAACCTGAAGCTAAAAAAGGTGTTTTTCACATATTTCAATTTTTTGATTGTCAAATTCTAAAACAATGTGCTATCTTCATGAACAAGGTGTCTTGTTTTTCAGAAAAAGATTAGCTTTCAACAAATTACAGTTATTGACCATTATTGTGTGTTAGGGCTGACGCGATAACCGCAATATTGCGGTACCGCGCGCTACTGACAGGCCAACCGCAGAGGAATGCAAGTAACCGCAGCAACCGCCAAACCGCGTTTTCTTTTTTTATAAGGCCACCCTTCGTAGTTCGTACCATGTGTATTGAATGTTAAATAAGTTAATAATGATAACAAGACTGTTTATCATGGTGATTTGTACAGAGGATTCGTGGATTTGGACTTAAGCCTAAACAGACAGTGAATGAGATCGCCTGAGCGCGTGCGATTACCTGCGTCTGTCTTTGAAGTCAAGTCATGTATATTCGTGAAAAGGTTGCCGTTTCCATCAGGGAGCCGCTATCAATATGCGGGAGACTCCCAGAACTTCCGGGAGACTTGGGATGTCTGTATTTTGTCTCGAGCATCAGGTTGGGCAATCAGTTCGCTCGCAACATAAGTGAGGGATTAAAATAGCGCTACCGCAGAAATAGGTTAAATTAAAACGGTCTTTACAAAGCGAAGCACTAAATGTAAAGGCAGTTAATAACAGCAGCAGTAAAAGATTGTTTTAGTCAAGTCACTGTACTCAGTGGTTTTCAGCGAATGCTTGTGCACCAATGCATCATTTTTCCTGTCTTTTTAATCAAGCCTGTTAGCTTGCTGTGTACCTCCACTCCACTCTCTATTTACAGCATTTGTCTATTAAGTTTTAATTGTTTTTCAAACGCGATCTACTGCAGCTCTACGTTCACACGCTTGTTTTCAGTCTTTCTATATTTATTTTATCAATGTATCCTTAGAATTCAATTAATTTTAAATAAAAATTAAATGAATTATATATTTTAGATGTTTTTAGTTTATATCTTCACATCTGAACAACATGTCTGTGTAAATTTGTTTTAACAAAAATTGTGTTAAAACAATATGTTGGATATAAATGTTTTTTTTATTGTTTTTTTTTAGATTAGATTAATCTAAAAAATTAATGGTTGTCAACTTGCCATCAGCAATTATCATTAAAAACAATGCAAATATTGATATTACTAAAACTCAATGTGTGGCTTTTGCACTTTTTAAAGTACACTTTTACACATAAATATCCTAATTTATGGTTTTAGGTAACACTTTATTTTACGGTGTCCTTGTTACATATGTTACATGTACTCACTGTAGTAATAACAGTAAATTATGCATAATTACATGCAACTAACCCTCAACGAAATCCTAAATCATACCCTATTCCTATAGTAAGTACATGCAGTTACTTAATATTACTCTGTACTTAAATATATAATTACACTGTAACAAGGACACCTTAAAACAAAGTGTAACCGGGTTTTATTTAGTCAATAAACAAAAAAATCGAATTGAAATTTGGTATCCGATTAATCGGTTAATCGGAAAAATAATCGTCCGATTAATCGATTATCAAAATAATCGTTAGTTGCAGCCCTAGTGTATATCTAGAGATGCTGTTTAGTTTCGGTTACATTGGTTACATTGTTTTTGTGTATGCTGACCACGTCATAACACGTATTTATAGCAACAAATAAATATAAATAAATAAATGGCGGTAATACCGCATATCGCGCTATTGAGCCACTCAAAATTACCGCAAGGGAAATTCCTTCACCGCGACAGCCCTATTGTGTGTGGTGAGTTTGTAAATAGAATTTAAATAGACAAAAATAAAAAAATTGAATAAATTTACTGATTTTTAGTTAGAAAAAAATGGAAAAATCACGAGCGAAAGAAACTAACACTTTAAAGTTGAAAAATTAAGTATAATACATCTAACAAGTCTTTTTTTGTGACATTGGGTTGCACAGTTTTCATTTAGGACACTTTTTCCATACACGCACACATACAAATGCATGCATTCATAGGCACACACACACCACATGCTAAGATACGTGAAAGAGTAACGGCCATCCGCCCCACAAGTTTAATCAGAAATCATCCCAATCCCCTCTTCTGCTGTCGACCACTTCATTCGCCATATATTTATTTGTTTCTTTTATTATTTTATGCAATCCAAAACACTCTAGCGCTTCGTATCTCTCTGGCAAATCCTTCCTTCCCACTCTGCCAGAACGCTGCTTACGGAAAGCATGAAATTACCGTAATAACCCGTATATTGCCGAAAAGCGCATGTTGTCTACTGTCATGGGCAGTTTGAATGGTTTGTGCAAACGGTTGAAGAGTTACGGTAAATGAACGCAGCTTGCTGGAAGTGTCGGCGACGACACAGCCGGTTCTAAAGGGTTAAATAACTCGCATTATAGTTTAAGATCCACATTATTGTGTGTATTTGTTAAAGTTAGAGGTGGTTTGTTACACTGGCCTCTTTCAGGTCCTCTTTGGGTGTGTGTTTTGCTGTTGATCTGGATGGTTCTGCCTCATTTCTGTGTGGTTGAGTCTCTTCAGGTCCTTCACACTTGTGTCGTCATTCACCGGCCTTCTGATCATGTGACGCGTCACCTGACAGATCTGATGCTGCACGTTAGGAGTCACAATTCGTTAAAGGGATAGTTCACCCAAAAATGAAAATTAGCCCATGATTTACTCACCCTGAAGTCATCCTAGGTGTAAATGACATTCTTCTCTCAGACGAACACAGAGTTAGCCTGTATTAAAAAATGTCCTGGCTCTTCCAAGTTTTATAATGGGAATATTTGTTGGGAAGTCCTTCAAAGTGCATCTATCCGTGATAAAATATCTCTGCGGGGGTTAATAAAGGCCTTTTATAAGGTTAATAAAGCTATAAAAAAAATCCCCATTGACTCCCATTACAAAGCTTGGAAAAATCATGGGCTAACTTTCATTTTTGGGTGAACTATCCCTTTAAATGAACCTCTATATGTTCATTTTTCTATATGTTGTTATTTTCTCTTTGGCAAATTGCTTTGGTTTGTTCCTCTTTTGTAAGTCGCTTCGAAATTTAAGAAAACTACAATTTCATAAATCAAAGCCTTTGCCATTTAATTATCGTAATAAGCCATATTGCAATTTCATTTTTATTCCGATTAATCATGCAGACCTGTTCTGTAATGCTAAGTTTAAATAATATATAAATATATATATCATGTGGTCCTTTTTCTGTTCTTGAAAGCGCTATATAAATGCCTCCGTTCGTTCGTTCATTCATTGGTTGTTTGTATGTTTTCTATTTCAGGCAAGTTTATTAATAAGAAACATAAGTAAATATAAATATTTGCTTCATTCCTGAATTTTCGCAATGCATGTCGATGTGTGCATGTTTCAGGCCTATTTTATCACTGCATTAAGTGCATGTTTTGGCGTTTTTACACTGAGATGATTCATGCTTCTTCCTGATGACTTCACCAGTAAAATGAGCTGATATGAGATTAATAAGTTCGTAAGCGTCACGACCGTCGGCATTGATGAGCTTTAGTTTGAGGGTCTGTTTATCTGTGCTGTCTGTGTACTTGATAGCTGGTGTCTCCTTTGCATACTAACGACCAACCGTGGGAAAAAGCCGTATAATTGTGTGTAATTTCTGTGTGTGTGTGTGTGTGTGTGTGGAGGAGAGACTGAGGCAGAGGAAAGGAAAAATCAATACCAACCCATGGAGAGCAGCTAACGGTGTAATTGGCTTCAGAGTCATCAGGTTCACTGCCTTCCCCTCATGTACAGTCCTAATGTGAGATCAGCGGATAGTGTGTTAATAAAATATACAGTACCAGCAGTCGAACATCTTCATGCGATGCTAAAACTGATGCTTGCCTGAAACAGGGATGTTCTCACTTTAAAGTCAATACGACGTTGTTTTGAGTTCTTAAAGGGATTCTTCACCCCAAAATGTAAACTCTGTCAGTAATTACTCTCCCTCATGTTGTTCAACCCCGTAAGACTTTCGTTCATCTTCGGAACACAAATTAAGATATTTGTGATTAAATCTGAGAGCTGGATCACTCCTCCATAGGCTTCTAAAGGGATTGAAACTGGCCGGCCCAGAAAGTTATTAAAGACATCGTTAAAATAGTCCGAGTGACTACAGTGGCTCAACCTTAAGTTTATCAAGCGACGAGAATACTTTCTGTGCGCAAAAAACAAACAAAAATAACGACTTTATTCAACTATTCATGTCCCTCTCTGTCGGCCTCGAGATTTCACGTAGTGTAACAGCGCAGCGCTTCTGGGTTGTACGGCGCTTCAAATTTTGCACTCTAGAGCCCTGATTAGTCTATTGACGAGGTTTTAGTAGTCAAATTAAAATCATGATAATCGCGCAATGGTTTTGCTCGCGATATAAAAATTAAACGGTTCTTAAATATCAAGAAAATTCTGAGTTTTGACAAGTCCAAATTTTAAAACGTCAGGAAAATAATGGTGTTAAATGGAGATGATTGTATCAGCACAAACCCTAGTGACCAACAGTGACTCTCGGTAAGCCCCTCCCCTCGAACGCAGGTGAGCCAATGGGAGTTGAGTATCAGGTTGCGCGGGGGCCGGAACTCTGACATTTGTAAGTTTCAGCACCAAAAGCCCAATTCGGACGGGACTAGTTTAACATGGAGAGGTGGAGTAAAGTAATGTGCATCTCAGTAATCATTACGGACAACGTCAGTTGCCTAAAGATTACGGCGACTTTTTCCTTTTACCTTCAGTAAAAAGGTCCGTAAAAATCACCTCAGGCAATGCTAACCCCGTGCGAATAGACCCGCTAATGCAATAATCCTGATGCCTTTTTCTGTGGCTTTATTTACAACGGTTGAAGGTTTTGCTGCTCTCCCTCATTCTCTCTCAGCTGAAGCAGCGGGAGCACGGATGAAAATAGACGTGTTTTTCCACACCGTTGAGGGCCGAGAGAGTCGAAACTGTGAGAGAGAGGACGGGAAACAGTGGTACCTGAGCAGATGGAGTGGCGCAGCGTGAAGTGGGCAGTGCCAGGGATACACGCGTCACAGAGGGCACCGCGACGTGTATTTTTAATATTGAGAACCGCATAAAATGATTTATTTGGGACGGGTGATGGTGCATATGTTCATGTCTTTATAGTCCCCCTGTAGTCAATAATTGTATCCCTTAAAAGTCTTAATATATGCAACACAATAATTTCAATAATCAAACAACGTATATATTAATAATTAAACAAATTTTTAATTTAAAGTCCCCCTGTAGTCAATTTCATCCCTTAAAACTAATCTTTGATCACCAAAATGAAGTTTTTTTTCTTTGAAAAAAATCGCAATGCCTTAAAGGGGGGGTGAAATGCTGTTTCATGTATAGTGAGTTTTTTACACTGTTAAAGAGTTGGATTCCCATGCTAAACATGGACAAAGTTTCAAAAATGAAGTTGTAAGTTTGATGGAGTAATTCTGTTCCAAAAATACTCCTTCCGGGTTGTCACAAGTTTTGGAAAGTTTTTTTCGAATACGGGCGTGTATGACGTCAGAGTCGCCGGAATTTCCTTATACGGGTCTTAAGGGCACTTCTCCCGGAAGGGCGCGCGCGCATCTGTAGCCTAGTGCGTGCGAGAGTACGCCTATGCCCATCAGAGCGCTGGGCTCGGTCTTTCTTATACTGTCTATGGCAGTGGTCTCAAACTCGCGGCCCGCGGGCCATTTGCGGCCCGCAGGGTGATATTTTGTGGCCCCCTACTTGACATTAAAGTTTAATGTTAGTGCGGCCCGTCGTTGCGTATGCCGCGTTTAAAAAAAAAAAAAAATTTTATTTTTAAAAACTTATGGGCTACCATAGATAGTCTCGTGACACGGTGGGTTTGTTGTCAATAGTTGTCATAGACAACCGCGAAGTACAAACATACTACGCCTGGAAAAAATGAGCGCGTCGCTTCAATTATGAGCGCGCTTGCCGCGCGCCTACATTTGAAATTACGAACTTGAGCGCGCAAAATATGTGAGCGCGATATGTGAACAGGCCCCTTGGCGAGCTAACACCAATCAGACCACGAGCTACTGGCAGCTCGCGAGCGACGTGTTGGAGAGAGACACTGCTCTAAAACAATGTGAGAATAATCATTTTGAGCTTGTAATATGTGTCCAACAGGTTCATAAGGAGGTTTGCTTTGATTTGTGCAGTCAGTAATTTGAGACACTATGTGTAGAAAGAATTCAATAAGCCGGGCAGACATGACTGCAAATATTTGTATTTCAAAAGCAATAATTGTTTTTCTAAGTATAATAAAAGGAAATGTGCCTTCCAAAAAAAAAAAAAACATTCAATATCATTAATGTGTTGTATAAAGAAAATAAAAAGGACATAAGCAAATATAAATATCACAAATATGTGTTATAGACAAAGAAAGTTTGTAAAAATGAACTTCAACTGTCAGAAGGACAGCTCATAAAGAACCAATCATGTACAGAAAGGTATGTTCAAATTCAGAGGAACAGTTCAGAAGAAACGTTAATAATAAAGATTGAGAAGATTGGATCAGTTGTGCTCCTTTTTTGGAATACTTGAATACTATTTTTTTGTGGAATACTTGATGCGGCCCAGCCTGACCCCGACTCTACCTCCAGCGGCCCCCAGTTAAGTTGAGTTTGAGACCCCTGGTCTATGGGCTCGGTCGGCTGCGCTGCAATTAAAAAAATGGCACCAAAAAAGTGTTTTTGGTTGCCAGGGCAAGACAACACTGCACAAATTTCCAAAGAACCCAGCGTTAAGGGACCTGTGGATGGATTTTGTTTTTCCAGAGCAGCAACGGAGTTGTGCAAGTGTTTTTGTTTGTTCCCTTTATTTCGACGGTAATAGTTTTATAAACAAGGCCCAGTTCAACGCCGGATTTGCAGATCGCCTAATACTTAAAGATGGAGCAGTCCCAACGATAAAGGTTCACGGTCGTGCGTTGGAACCGCAGGCGGTGAGTAAAACTGCTTCAAATGTCTGTGAGTTGTTAACTATCGGCGTGTAAGCACAGCAAGTAAACAACATGATCACATACAGTTAATGTATATCTATGGAGCATGCGATGTATGGTGTGTGTGTGTGTTTAAATACATTTGTTTAGCTGTCCACTGTAGGTGTCAGTTTGTTTATTGTAAAAATAAATCATGTCCTCATAAACCACGAGTCTGTCTGTTTACAACACACTAATGTTGTAAAACTCGCGCATGACATGGTGTTCTAAAAACACTGCGCTCAAGTTCAAATCATTTCTATTTTTTTTAAAAAACGCTCGAGACCTTATGGTTTTCACCCATTTCACTGCCCATCTCACGTTTTTGTGAGCAAAAATGCGTTCTGTATGAACGAGCCCTTAGTATTGTTTAGATCCTTGTTCTGCATGGGATTACTATCTGATTGTTAGCCATGGTTTATTTTCGGATGTCACTCACAGCTTCCAGACGCTCTCAACGCAAAAGCTTCGCGCGCTCGTGTCGTGATTATTTAGCTCCGCCCACACGGCAAGCCTCCACCCGCTCGGGTTTTTCCGGAAAGACTCGGTACAGCCTATCTTTCTTTTATAAATATAATAAAACTAAAGACTTTTTGGAGATATGAAGGTTGCAATACTACTCAATAGGTACTCAAGATTAACATGAGATTGAGTGAAACTGAGTGTTTCACCCCCCCTTTAAAATATCTCGAATGTAACTCGACACCCTCGCCTCATTTAGTATGCGCGGTTCTATGAATATGCAAATGAGCCCCGCCTCCACTCACTCACTCAGCTCAGAGATCCACTGGTTGACGATCACACGTTGATCTGATTGGTTACAAGGTCGTTTGTGACGTCAGAAACACCAGCGATTTCAAACCGTGTTTTTGAGACTGTCTTTGGTTCACTGCAGTTTTAAGCAGAAAATACTCAGCAATGCTGTCGACTTATGAACTTACACATGGTGTGTCTTAAAGCGTATTAAAAACACAGCATAGACACATAAACAACATTAAACGCTGGATTTTCACCACAGGGGGACTTTAAGGATGAAATTCCAAGCATTAATCTGAACACAATCGATCTGTAAATGCACTGATTAGTGGCACTCGGTGTTAATTGGCTCAGATTTGACTGGCCAGCAGAAGTCTTGATTGTTACAGAAATAGCAAACATTATTGGCTGTTATTTCGCCTACTACCTGTGTCAGCCTGAAAGGAACAGAAAGGCGTGATTGGCGTTTCTCTCGGCATGTTCTCAGAGCGACTGAAGACAGGATGAATGGAGAGACTGTGTGTGTGAGAGAGAGAGAGAGAGAGAACAGGGGCGTGCCGAAGTGTTTGTTCTGCCCTCCAAACACACACTCGGGTAATTGGGGTTATTCACAGACGTGTGTGTGTGTGTGTGTGTAATTGGGGTACGGGGCAGATGTGCACCACATGGGGGGGAGGGAGATCTATTCTCTCTTGGTGACAGAGCCTGTTGCCATGGAGCTCCTCGTCCTATTGGTCGAGGCCTCGTCCAATCGGGCGTCAGTTTCATCATTGAGAATTTTCTCTCGGTCTCAAGCGGAGGGAAGTGGAGATTGCATAAGGGTTGTAATGGGAGCCAAAACAGCCCCAGATTTTAACCTGACACACTTATTTTTAGAGCCTAAAAGATGGAGATAGGCTGAGCGATATCTCTCCCACACAGCGTGAGTGATGCATTATGGTCTAGCAGAGCACTGTTTGTGTTGTTCATGTTCTTCTTGATCTGGGTCAGGGTTATTATTGATGAAGTCCCCCTGTGGTGAAAATCAAGCTTTTAATGTTGTTTAGGAGTGGAGGCGGGCCTAATTAGCATATTCATAGAACTAAATGAGGCAAGGATGTAGTTAAATTTTCATTTAGTTTAAGTTGAGCAAAAGGAGGATGTTAGGTTAACTACAACTAAAGCTTGATAAAAACTATAGACTTTTTATTTTTATTTTTTAAACCTAATAAAAATGACAAACGCTTCTTTACTCTTGGCATGTGCACGAGTACTCGGACATGACAGCAAGAAAATTATGATCGCTGTGACTTAAAAAAATATATATTTCGTTTTTGATTGGTTATTGAGGCATTTTGGGCCGTTCCTGAGGTCTGATTGGTTGGCGTTGCGACAGCATACCTTCCAGACCGGCGAATTAAAGTGAAACTATGGATTTGAAAGCGCGCACTGATGCCTTGAATCACTTTGATCATGAAAATACAGTTAATTGCAAGATGTGCAGTCATTGACATTGAATCATTCATTCAAGAGATTTGTTCAAAAACGCTGATTCACACAGTAATGAAACAAGTGAAGTCTTTATGAGTGAGTCATTGAATCATTCATTCAAGAGATTCGTTCAAAAACGCTGATTCATCTAGTAATGAAACAAGTGAAGTCTTTATGAGTGAGTCATTGAATCATTCATTCAAGAGATTCGTTCAAAAACGCTGATTCACACAGTAATGAAACAAGTGAAGTCTTTATGAGTGAGTCATTGAATCATTCATTCAAGAGATTCGTTCAAAAACGCTGATTCATCTAGTAATGAAACAAGTGAAGTCTTTATGAGTGAGTCATTGAATCATTCATTAAAGATTCGTTCAAAAACGCTAATCCATCCAGTTATGAAACAAGTGAAGTCTTTATGAGTGAGTCATTGAATCATTCATTAAAGATTCGTTCAAAAACGCTGATCCATCCAGTTATGAAACAAGTGAAGTCTTTATGAGTGAGTCATTGAATCATTCATTCAAGAGATTCGTTCAAAAACGCTGATTCGTTCGTGCTATAATCGTGCTATAAATGTACATTGTTTTATTAAAAATGAAAATATAAAAAAGCCTGCCAGATTCATGATGTGAACGGTGGGAAAAGCGTCATCGCGGTCTGTAAAGGTCGACCACAGCACCAGGTTATAGGAATGAATGCTTCTTTTTTTTTGCATTCATAAATCAAAATACAGTAAGAAGGATATTTGAAACTCAACATTGCTGAATATTGTACATAACTTGTATGTGGTGATATTGACTCGTCTGATTGATTCGCTATGGAACCCCCTCTGCAGACACACCTCTCTCTCTATAGGTTGAATTGCTTGTTCACCCTCTCTCTCGCTCTCTCTCTCGCTCTCTCTCTCTCTCTATATATATATATAGGTTGTATTGCTCGTTCGCCCTCTCTCTCTCTCTCTATAGGTTGTATTGCTCGTTCGCCCTCTCTCTCTCTCTCTATAGGTTGTATTGCTCGTTCACTCTCTCTCTCTCTCTATAGATTGTGTTGCTCGTTCGCCCTCTCTCTCCCCATAGGTTGTGTTGCTCGTTCGCCCTCTCTCCATCTCTCTATAGGTTGTATTGCTCGTTCGCCCTCTCTCTCTCTCTCTATAGGTTGTATTGCTCGTTCACTCTCTCTCTCTCTATATATATATATATAGGTTGTATTGCTCGTTCGCCCTCTCTCCATCTCTCTAAAGGTTGTATTGCTCGTTCGCCCTCTCTCTCTCTCTCTATAGATTGTATTGCTCGTTCGCCCCCTCTCTCTCTCTATAGATTGTATTGCTCGTTCGCCCTCTCTCTCTCTCTCTCTCTCTCTAGGTTGTATTGCTCGTTCGCCCCCTCTCTCTCTCTCTATAGATTGTATTGCTCGTTCGCCCTCTCTCTCTATAGTTTGTGTTGCTCGTTCGCCCTCTCTCTCTCTCTATAGGTTGTATTGCTCGTTCGCCCTCTCTCTCTCTCTCTCTCTCTCTCTCTCTCTCTCTAGGTTGTATTGCTCGTTCGCCCTCTCTCTCTCTATAGGTTGTATTGCTCGTTCGCCCTCTCTCTCTCTCTATAGGTTGTATTGCTCGTTCGCCCCCTCTCTCTCTCTATAGGTTGTATTGCTCGTTCGCCCCCTCTCTCTCTCTATAGATTGTATTGCTCGTTCGCCCTCTCTCTCTATAGTTTGTGTTGCTCGTTCGCCCTCTCTCTCTCTCTATAGGTTGTATTGCTCGTTCGCCCTCTCTCTCTCTCTATAGGTTGTATTGCTCGTTCGCCCCCTCTCTCTCTCTATAGATTGTATTGCTCGTTCGCCCTCTCTCTCTATAGTTTGTGTTGCTCGTTCGCCCTCTCTCTCTCTCTATAGGTTGTATTGCTCGTTCGCCCTCTCTCTCTCTCTATAGGTTGTATTGCTCGTTCGCCCCCTCTCTCTCTCTATAGATTGTATTGCTCGTTCGCCCTCTCTCTCTATAGTTTGTGTTGCTCGTTCGCCTCTCTCTCTCTCTATAGGTTGTATTGCTCGTTCGCCCTCTCTCTCTCTCTATAGGTTGTATTCAGGGCTTGACATTAACACCCGCCAACCCGCCAAATGCGGGTGGATTTTGCTCGTGGCGGGTAACACAGTCACTTCAACTAGCCACTTTGGCGGGTTGAATAATTGTAGTCTTTTCAAAAGGCATCTGAAGCGCGCTGCGTGGCGTGCGCGTCTCAGCTGCGTGGTGTGTCCGTTTTTATTTCGGCTCCCATGTTAACAGGTTAGAACTTGCACACTGCCTGCGTGACGCGCGTCTCGAGCCGCGCCGAAAACGCGTGCATGCTAGAAAAAAAACCGACGCCTATTTCTCACGCGACACGCAAGCCTGTTGGAAGCGTTTCCAGGCTAAATAGAATAGGAAAATATGTCATGTTGACACGAACACATATTAATAAATGGCATTTTTATGTTTGAAAGTCCATAGGTTTTGGCAAATGCAGATATAATTAAAAAAAAATCAAATATTGCACCTGTCAATACAGAACGAAATATTCTTATAGCCTATTTTGCCGTCTATGCTGCAACGCCCGAATCCCGAGATAGCCCTCCATGTACGTTACCAGCAGACACCAGTCAGACACGTTTCTGGTGTGCAAAGACACAGAAAACGCAACTTGTAACAAAGAATTTCCCATCGGGGCTCAATAAAGTAATTCTGATTCTGATATTTAAACAGACAGTGTTTCTAATGCTAAAGGTTTTTTGTTTAGTTTTTTATATTTTTTATTAATCTTCTACATCCATGCACCACTTTTATTATGCAATAAGAAGCTATGTCTTCATCTTAATACATGGTTTTATAGGAGCTTTAAAGGAGCTTTACACACAACCTTATCAGAGCTAATGATAATGACCTGTATTGTTATACCTAGTCTTGATTTGCGTGTGTACAGTGGTTTTAGATTTAAAAGGGTTGTAAATCTAGTTCAAGTAAATTTTAGCACGCCATAGTCAACTTTAATCAGGTAATTTCACAACAACAAAAATGTGGCTAGTAAAAATGCTGTGTGGCTAGTAACTTTGGAAAACCACTAGCCACATTGGCTAGTGAGCAAAAAAGTTAATGTCAAGCCCTGATTGTATTGCTCGTTCACTCTCTCTCTCTCTCTCTCTATAGGTTGTATTGCTCGTTCGCCCTCTCTCTCTCTCTCTCTCTCTCTCTCTCTCTAGGTTGTATTGCTCGTTCGCCCCCTCTCTCTCTCTCTCTCTATAGATTGTATTGCTCGTTCGCCCTCTCTCTCTATAGTTTGTGTTGCTCGTTCGCCCTCTCTCTCTCTATAGGTTGTATTGCTCGTTCGCCCTCTCTCTCTCTATAGGTTGTATTGCTCGTTCGCCCTCTCTCTCTCTCTCTATAGGTTGTATTGCTCGTTCACTCTCTCTCTCTCTCTATAGGTTGTATTGCTCGTTCGCCCTCTCTCTCTCTCTCTCTCTCTCTAGGTTGTATTGCTCGTTCGCCCCCTCTCTCTCTCTCTCTCTCTATAGGTTGTATTGCTCGTTCGCCCTCTCTCTATAGATTGTGTTGCTCGTTCGCCCTCTCTCTCTCTCTCTCTCTATAGGTTGTATTGCTCGTTCGCCCCCTCTCTCTCTCTCTCTCTCTATAGGTTGTATTGCTCGTTCGCCCTCTCTCTATAGGTTGTGTTGCTCGTTCGCCCTCTCTCTCCCCATAGGTTGTGTTGCTCGTTCGCCCTCTCTCTCGTCGTCAGGTCATGTGACGTCATCCTCCCCCCGCCTCAGCCCACTCACTCCGGTGGGACCGACTCTGACTCATCTCTCCTCTCTTCTGCTGTTCTTTCAGTTCATCCCTCCTTCTTTCCTCTCGTTATTCGTTTCCTCGCTGCGTCGTCCTTCTGTCTGCGCCGTCGTTCTCGATCTGTTGAAACAGGGAATCCTTCTGTGACGCATTTCCCCTGCAGTTCAGCGCCACACACACACACACACACACACACCAGCCCACACAGGCTGTGTTATAAAACCACAGCGCACCATCATTCACTCCTATTCTCTCTCATTTTCTCTCAATCGTTCGGTTTTGTGTGAATGAATCATCAAAATGTTAAATTTATAACATTATATATTATACAAAATGATAAATTCAGTCGATGCTTTTATCCAAAGCGACTCGCAAAAGAGGAGCAAAAGCAGTTCGTCAAAGAGCCGATAATATTCTTAAGGTTATTAGATGTTGTGCATTAAGGAAACACGCCTGTTTATTTTGCAGCTGTTTTTGTTGTTAGCTTGATTTTTAAATGGTGGCTTTCATATTTTTGCTTTTCTTTCTCCATCATTGGTATTTAACTTCAGACATTTAACCCAATAACACTAAATATTAAGAACAAAATCATGATGTGTCTTCATATCTTTTCTTAGGTGCTGTTTCTCTAAGATACTAAACCATTTATTAATTTTTTAATATATTTTTTACTTTATTTTTATATATATTTATTATTTAGCTGTTTAATTTTATTAGATTTTATTTGATCATTTATATAATTAATTAATCATGCTTTGTTTGTTTATAATAAAAAATAATGCAAGATACATTTGTAGAATTGCTCCCCCACCAGCAGAATGTTAATTTTGGAATTTGGTGAATGAAAATTATGATTGTTTTTCCTACATTTCACAATGCAAACGGTATGTAAAGCTTGTCCAATGTTTTAATTTTTTCATTCATATTTATGTTTTGTAATTAGATATGCCTTTTATATTACTTCTCAGAACAAAGATGTTGTTGTTGTTGTTATATATATATATATATATATTTGACTCTATATGCTGGTTGCATCGCCTCTGATATTTGCTTGTACTGCGGTGAGGTAACTTGACACAATGGTGTGGTGTGTGTCTTAACTGGGTCACTCTGTGTGTGTACAGCTGCCCAGGTGTGTTGTGTGTGTGTGTGTGTGTGTGTGTACAGCTGCCCAGGTGTGTTGTGTGTGTGTGTGTGTGTGTGTGTGTGTGTGTGTACAGCTGCCCAGGTGTGTTGTGTGTGTGTGTGTGTACAGCCGCCCAGGTGTGTTGTGTGTGTGTGTACAGCTGCCCAGGTGTGTTGTGTGTGTGTGTGTACAGCTGCCCAGGTGTGGTGTGTGTGTGTGTGTGTGTGTGTGTGTGTGAGAGATCATGTGGTCGTTCGGCCGGCTGAGCGACGCTCTCCACATCACACCTGAAGACATCAGTGTTTGCTTCTCATATTCATGTTTAATATCTCACTCTTGCTCTCGAACACAAGCGGCAGCAGCTGATGTTGGCGTCTCCTTGGCAACAGAAGGAGTGTGTGTGTATGTGTGTGTGTGTGTGTGAGAGGGAGAGAGAT